>NC_040911.2:32595471-32895471 GCF_004126475.2 Phyllostomus discolor
TAGATACCGCGTGTATTAAGTACTTAATATGTTGAATATTGATATTAACCAGTTCTTTAGACCACTTGGAATTGTTTGTACACCTACTACCATTTAATAGACTTGAACCTTTAGAATGTGTCCAATTCATTGTTGTAATAGCATTTACATTTATATAATGTAATAGTATTTTCTCCAATATTTTATTTTTAAAGCAGTTTTACATTTACAACAAAACTGAGAAGAAAGCACAGAGATTTCCCACATACCTTCTGCTCCACACATGCCTAGCTTTCCTCATTTTCAATACCGCTCATCAAAAGAGTGCATTTTTTTTTTACCCAGAATGAAACTACATTGACACATTATAATCACCCAAAGTTCATAGTGTACATTAAAGTGCAATATTGGTGTTTTATACTCCTTAGCTTTAAAAATGACATAATGGCGTATATACATTTCTATAATATCATAGATTGTTTTCACTGCCTTAAACGTCTTCTATCCTATCTCTACTCCTCCTCCAAAACCCATCCCTCACTCTGGCAACCACTGGTATTTTTATTTTTCCATGTTTTTTTTCTTTTACCAAATGTCATATATTTGGGGTCATACAATAATAACCTCTTCAGATTGGTTTCTTTCATTTAGTAATATGCATCTTATGTGTTTCCATGTTTTTTTTTTTTATGTCTTGGAAGCTCATTTCTGTTTAGTGCTTTATAATATTCAATTGTCTGGAACAATCAGAGTTTAATTATTCACATACTGAGGGGCATCTTGGTTACTTCCAAGTTTTGTAGTTACAAATAAAGCTACTATAAATATCAATGTGCATATTTCGGGGTGGACATTATTATTCAACTGCTTTAAATATATACCAATGATCATAATTGCTAAATCATATGGTAAGACTGTTTAGTTTTGTAAGAAACTACCCAGCTGTTTTCTAAAGCAGTTATACTATTTGCCTTTTTTTAAAAAGGATTTTCCTCCACTACAGAGCTATTCCAGAGTAGTAAATCTTTTTTTAGGGTTTTATTTATTTATTTTTAGAGAGAGAAGGGAGAGAGAAAGAGAGAGAGAGAGAAACAGCAATGTGCGGCTGCTGGGGGCCATGGCCTGCAACCCAGGCATGTGCCCTGACTGGGAATTGAACCTGCAACACTTTGGTTCGCAGCCCGTACTCAATCCACTGACCTATGCCAGCCAGGGCAACTATTTGCCTTTATAATAGGGTTTTCAGAGTTATGGAAGGAAAAGATCATAATAATTCATGTTAATATATGTAGTTTAATTCCCAAGATGATCTATTCAGGATATCACACTTTTTTGTAAGAGCATGTCATGTTTGATAGGTCTGGTCATTTACCACATCTCCATTTGCTCACATATTCCGGGAGGCACCTGTAATGCAGAATGCAGTGATTGCTTCTGCCTGTTTAGCAATTTATTGGTGCAGTATCCTTTGATAATCTTAGCTAATAACTAGGTTTGTTAATATTACTCTTCTCAAACCTGTAACCCCTTCAGAGACAAGTGATAAATGCAATTATTAGAACCCCTTCTTAAAGAAATTTTGTCTTTTTTTGTTTGTTCACTGCATTGAAACACAGAAACAGATATTTTAATAGTGTTTTGCATCCAGATAATCATTTTATGTGCCTCCATCATGGTGGACGCTGGGCTGCCCACATTCAGGGGCTGCTTGTCATTTTTCATTCATCCATATGGTGAGCCTAACTGCCATCCCCGTTGGATCTTATTTCCAGATAAAGCTGATAAAACTGTGTAGTGTTTCACTGTACATTATGCTATAATCTGGTCATATATCATGTAGTGGTCCTGACTGTGCTTTGCGGGATGAAGGGCAAAGATGCCCAGGACACCAGTCTGTGCATGTATGGTAAAGCCAATGCTTAATGGGTCTAAGATAATTTATGACCGCTTTCTGCTGTTGCTAATGGTTCTGTATTTGACTTATGCACTTCTGCTGAGATGTACTTGTTTTTGAAACAAACATCACTACCTATATTAATGACGTACAAAACTTCCTTCCTCCCTCTAAGGAAAACTTAGATTTAAAATTTAAAAAATGTGAACTTAATCTCTGTTTTTTCAAATTTCCAATTATTATCTAAAGGTAGTAGTGGATGATTCATTTGGCTTCCTTGAGTTTTTTATTTTGTAAAACTAGGATATGTGGAGGAATCACAACATATGTGGACATATTTCATAAACTGTAAAGAAATAACTTTTAAAACCTAAATATTAACAAAGCATATTTTAAAAGACTTAATCTAAAGAAACATTATTCATTAGGTCCTCATTTTTTGTCAGCAATTTTATTTTCTACTGTTTCAATATGTTGAGGGAAGTTTTGCTTGCTCAAAATAATTGTGATTTATAAATGTTATTAAATAGAAAACTAGTAGGCTTCATTTGTGAGTACATTTATATTTATTTAGTTTTCTTTATTACTTTAACATGATAATTCTTATTCTCTTAACTTTTGAGGAACTATTTTCTTAAAGTATATCTACTTGGTCTTTCATTTTTTAGGATAGTATTTCCATTTTACATGTTGCATGTGTTCTAATTTACATGTTTTTAAAATATGCTATTCTACATTGCTTTGTAGAGCTGGAATGAATTGCAGCAACATTTACAGAAACATCTTTTCATGGCTGACTGAGGCACAGAGAGGCAAGGTCACTCGGGGAGTCTTGGCAAATCCGACCACATTCACTGACTAGGGTAGTGATCCATGTGTTTTTCATAAGATCATTACTTCAGATAATGACACATAGATACAAAATGGTATCAGATAAGTGATAGATTGGTCTTGCGTTAAATATACTTTCACATTCTTTCTCATTATAGTACCAGACTTCCAGCACCTGAGCTGAAGTGTGCCAACATATTCATTTGGGGGAAAAGGATCAGTAAGTTTTCTGACACCAAGCACGGAGATTTTATATGAAACTTCTTAGTTTCATTTTGCCCTTGTCATCTATACTTCAGACTCATGCCAACACCCATCATCCATCATAAAAAGCTAGTACATGAATGAAAACAAAATTCTATAATCAAATCATATTACTTTATTTTTATTTTTCAAAACAAATTAAGAACTAGCTATATATTCCCAATCCTTATATTTTGTTTTTATCATATGGTAGAAACTATTTGTATTCAGCAGGATTTCTCAAAATCAAGTGTGCCTATATTAAAAAAGTAAATACATATTCCTAGTCCTATTTTTATAACAGTTTCTAAAATAGAAACTATTATAAGGAAACCTAATTTCTTTGTTCATATGCTGCATTCATTTCTGTATTTTAATATTTTGGTTGATACAGTGTGTTCATTAGACTAAAGTATATTAGCAAATGTGCTTTCTTCAGCCTTATTTCTCCATCACCAAATAAAATGTCCTCAACATTGCGAGTACATAAAAAAGGCTTCTTGAGCTAAATTGTTGATAGCTTAATCAATCTCATGTGAGCAGATAATTCCATATATATGCAATCCCAATCTCATACCTGAACCCTAATCTTTTATTCCAATTACCTGGGAAATGGTGCCTATTGAATATCATATTGCATTGTTAATTTCAACATATCTATCACTTCCCATAACATTTAGTTCTGATTCCTAAATACATTTTTTTCAAGCAATTAATTATATTATCCCAAGACTATGGACATTGTGGCTTAAAATACAGGATTATATTCTATTTTATTTCACTGTAATCAGGCACTTAATTGCCCCTTCATTCTTTTAATCACTTATTCATGAGTTTTTTTGTTTTTCAACTATAAAGTATTTGAGTGCTTTCTGTATGTCAAAGCACCATATGTAAAGGCCATGTTCCAAGATTGGGAATGGAAATAAGGAATGGATGACCAGAACTCAGAACAGGAGGAGGAGACTGGTATTAACTCAGGGCCCAGCTCTCCAAGGAATTGTGGGCTATGTCAAGGATGCTGTAGGGTATATCAATGACTTGCTTCTTATTGTAGTGGAAACACAAAATCCTTACAATGTTGTCATCACATGATGGTAATGAAATAGGGTGGTAGTGGTAGTGAATAACTACAGTAGCTATTAATAACAGGGAGGATTCAAATAAAAAAATAACCAAAAAGTATATTATTATTTCTTTGCTTTTAGATATTTGGGTTTTTTCAAGTTCTCCCTATCATAACCTTAACACTGCAACAGCTCTCTATATAAATAAATCTTTGACAACCTTTCTAATTACATTCTTAGGAAAAAACTCCTGTAAGTGAAATTATAGGTAAAATAATAGGTAATAAATGGTGGGATAGACTACTTGTTTTTTAGAAAAGGTATGGTAGTATGAATTCCCTTCAACTGATGAAGAAAAAAGATCACAATCCCTGTCTGCATTCCCACCAACAATAGCCAAGTGACTGAAGCAACCTAAGTGCCCATCAGTAAATGAGTGGATCAAAAAACTGTGGGACATTTACACAATGGAATACTACATGGCAGAAAGAAAAGAAGAACTCTTACCCTTCACAATAGCATGGATGGAACTGGAGAACATTATGTTAAGTGAAATAAGCCAGGCTGCGAAAGACACATACCCTTTGATCTCATCTATAAATGGAACCTAATTAACAAAACAAACAAGCAAGAAAATACAATCTGAAACATGATGTTAAGAACAAACTGAAAGTAACCAGAGGGGACGAGGGAGGGAAATAAAGAGGGAAAGAAGGGAAAGAGTCGTCAATGAACGTGTATAAAGGACCCACAGACAAACCCAAAGGGGGAGAGAATTGAGGGTGGGAGGTGAGGGTAGGTGGGATGGGGGGAAATGGTGGTGGGAAAATGGAGGCAACTGTACTTGAACAACAATTAAAAAAATAGATCAAGGTATTTAATGTCCATTTTGTCAATCTCTAAAACTTTTTCAAGTTTATAGGTTAAAAGAATAATTTTAATATACTTTTATAAAATACTGTGAGAGCTCTTGTCTACTAGAAATACATAATTTTATGTTAACCAAATATGTTTCATTTGTGATATTTTTCTAGAAGCTTATCTGTCTTGATTTTATACATATTATTTTTAATATACATTTTGAAAGTTTCTAAGTCAAATATTATTTTTAATGAAGTCTATGTTTATTGATTTGCATTGTGATACATCTGACCTTCTTACCATTTTTTTCCTTCCTCTATCATACCTATCATCATATAAAATACTAGTAATATGTAAATTTTATATATAAATTTCCAAGAGTTTCACAACTTATAAGCTCTAGAGTTTTATTATTATCATATATCTGTACATAATCTATTATCTGTACCAAAATGTAAGTTTCATAAGGGCAACAACCACTGTATGGTTTATTCATAGATGCATTCCAAGCACTTCAAAAAATGTATATTTGTTGAATAATAAATAATTCTTGGATGAATGCTATTTTTTACTGTTTTAGTTCTTTTGTTCTACTAATCTTTTGCTTTATGTACCAAAATGATATTTCTTTACATCCATAAATCTGGCAAATATTCACTTACATATTTGTTATCTAGGGCATATATCATTCTTTCAGTCTCATTATGGTAATATCATCTCCTTCCTGCTTATTTTTGTAAGCTTTGCTTATTCGTTTATCTGGATAACCTTTAAGAATGTCTTTTCCATAATATTACTAAAATCTATTGAGATTTCGATTGGACTCCATTGTATATTTCTGAATTTATTTAACTTATAAAACTTTTGTTATTAAAATTTTTCAGAGGGTAGACAATGGGGGGATTGACTATGGGAGTGGGGGGGATGAGGTAGGGGTGAGCAAAGGGAAAAGAAGTGGGGCAACTGTAACTGATCAATAATTAATTTGAATAAACAAACAAACAAACAAACAAATAAATTTTGCAGAGGATAGCAACACAAAACATTTGATTTAGGCCATTATAGCATATCCAGGTGTTTACAGTGTTACAAAAAGATAAATGGAAATATAAATTTTATAAGAAGGTAAATGGAAATATAACATTTGAAAATGTATAGGCATATTGAAAATTTGTCAAAAGTTGAATCCTAGAAAGAAAACAACAGCACAATACTGCTGTCCACAGCTGCACTTGGAATGGGCGTACAGTAATGGAAGTTAAGAGGTGTTTTTCCCACAGTGGAGAGCCCCTGCAGAAACAGAATAGAAATATTTCCATAACCTCCTCTAACTGTGAGTTATATTAATAACTCAATAAATTAAAGAATAATACCCAAACTACACTTTTTTTACACATGTATTATTTATAAATATTGTCCATTTAGATTTGGAAATGTAGCTATACAAATTTGAAAAAAATGCTTAAAGTATGTACATAGAGGTTAGATATGTTTTTGCTACATTTTCTTCAAATCTTTCAGTGGTTTCTCACTATTCTTAAAATAACATAAAAACCTATTAGCATTGCCTACTGGGGTCAGGATTGCATAGCCTCTGCTCCCTCCTCAGAATTCTTTGCTACTGCTCTGCTCTTTGATCACCACCCTCCAGGCAGACTGCTCTCTTTTATTGCTCCTGGTATATCCCCAACCCACTCAAGCCATGGCCCTAATCCTTGTACTTCCCTCCTTCTGCATATGTCTCAGTGCTTCTCATTCACCAGTACAATCTGAAATCTACCTCTTTAGAAAGTCTTCCTGGCCATCATATCAAAAGCAATCCAATCCCCAACTCTCTAGTAACTCTCTATCACTTAACCTTGGAATTTCCTTCATCTCACTGAATGTATTATTATATTTATTTATGGAAAAACTCCTTGAAGTTTAGTAAATTATTTGAACATACCAAATGTTCTGGTAGCTTAAAAGTAGCTTGATGATTTAATCAAAAAGCTAGTAGTAGAAGATATTTCAGAAGTGTTTCTTTAATCTCTTTCAATTGTAACATTTCATCAGTAGTGTGACCCAACTGCCAATTCCAACTATACTTATTTCTGAGTGCCTTTCATCCTGAGGGCACGAAGTTTCTCTTACTCAGATTCACCGAAATAGTGAATCAGAATTGGGGGGCAAAGCTCTCACATAACCTTTTTCTTTGGCCATTAAATGAAGTATCTCACTGGGTGCCATTGGGTCAAATTTCCTTTCTTCTGATCAAAAAAACATCACCACTTTCTAGAGGTGCCTCTCAGCGAAAAGCTATGAAAGGTAGCAAGGAGCTACCATTAAGAGAGAAAGGTGGTTAGGCAGCCAAAAAGAGCACAAGAAAACTGTCCCTACTACAGTTGGCTGAATTCCTGTTTTAAACATGACAAGTACAAGTATAATTCAGTTCAAATGAATGACCCTTGCAACATTCCTAAGAAAGACTGAGTCTTTACTAAAATGAAGGAATAAAAGTAAGTAAATTAGAGTATTTTTTATTATCATAATCATTGGAGTTTTCAGATGACTGGGAGCTATGACTTGTGGTAAACAACATGCTATCTAGATGCACATATACTTCCTAAGTTTCATCAAAGTGATTATGCGCATATGTGTGTGTGCATGCACATGTGTGTGCATGTGTGTGTGTATATATGTGTGTGTATATATTCATCAAAGTGATTATATATGTATATATACATACATATATGCATATATATACATATATATATATGACAATAAGCAGATAATTCCTGTCGAGTTTCTTCTTTCATAAGGAGGCTCATTGTAAATTAAATTGCCTTTTTCTCCATTGTAGGTATTAAATTCTGCAAAGCATCTTTCTAAATTACAAGGTCAGCTGTGAGGCTTTTTGAGCAAATACTCATTTCTTTTGTCTTGTTGAAGATGAAGAGCGATTTACCCAAGTGGCAATTCAATCTTTAAAGTAGAAAGTATTAGAATGAATATAGAGCCTCACAAATCTCTGTTAGTTTTGAGTATACCACTGAAGTATTATTATGTAACTGCTAGAAAAAAAGTCACCTTGGTATGTCTAGTGTAGTTGTTGTAGGTAAAAATTGCTCTATTGGATATTTAAGAGGAAGGGAAATGGAAATGTTTCCTAATTCAAGATATTTGTAGAAAGAAAAGAACTTGAGCACACATTTGGGAGGTTGGAAATTGTGCAAATTTCCATCTTATGTTATAAATCATTCATCAGATAAAAGAGTGAAAGTTTCCCAAATATATATATCTATGTGTATATATGTGTGTGTATATCTATATACATATATACACATTTCATAAGTACATATACATGAGTATGTATGTGTGTGTATGAAAAATACTGTGCAAAGTGGTAGTAAAGGTGGGGTAGATTGTGAGGAGCCTTAAAAAGTAGACTTAGGCTGGAATTTAGTCCTGCCATTTCTTATGAAACAAAAACAAATTTGGTAATTTTCTTCTGCTAGTCTTTGTTGCATTAGATTTCAAGGAAGATTACAAATTCTCTCCTGCGAAATTTTAAGTTTGGGAAATAGTAAATATAAACCACCAAGAATCAGGTCTGACACTCAATATATGAATGCTATTAGACATTAGATGTATAGGATTCACCAATTTTATCTGGTTTGCTTCCTATAATTATCTGAAATCTATGTGGTCAGCTAATGTTAAGACATTTCCAGCAATATTTATCATATTTTCCCTTAATGTAAAGTTATTTTTATTTATTTGTTTTAAAGTATCATCTTGTAACTCTTACCTTTTAATAAGAGTCTTTGTCTCCAGAGACTTAGTTGGGTTTTTGACAGATAATTTGTAATACACATAAACACAAAAAAGACCTCTCTACATTTAATGTGATTATATTTATCAATTCAAATCCATTTACAAAAGCATTCTCCAAATGGCCAAATAATTTGCAGTAATTGCTTTGCCATTAAACTATAAAAAATACTGAATCAAGAATATGTTCCTAATATATATACACACATCTTAACTTTGACAAAATGTCTTATGATTGTTAACTTTAGAACTGAAGGTGTTATTTTAAATGTGGCTATATATCAATAACAAGAGATTAATGTTTACAGTCAGTATGTACACAGTTGTCACAGGTTTTCCAACTGTAGAGTCTATTTAGAAGTATTTAGTTTAAAGACCACTTGTATTTGTTCAATAGGAACTATAACTTTCCTTAAAACATCTTGTTTATTATTGTAACATTCTATATGCATATTAAAATATTTTAAGAATGTACAACTCAGTGTTCATTACAAAGCAACTGTCCCTGTGACCACAATCCAAAGTAATAATGGAACAGTCTCAGCTCCCCAGGGGCCATCTTCATTTCCCGTTGCACACTGCTTACTCTTCCGCCCAACAAAGACAACCATCGCACTCAGTTGCATTTCTTCAGAGTTTTGTGTCCTAAGCACACATCTTTGAAATAATAGTTTTATTTTTAAAAACATAGTTGGAACCATAATACAGTGTCTTCTGTTATCTGACTTATGAAAAAAAAACATTTTTTATGAGTTTTACCCACATTTTGTGTGTATTGATGTTGTTTTGTGTATTGTGTGTTTTGTGTGTTTGGGTGTACAGTTGATTTGTGTTTTCTTTTTTCTTAGTTGTTCTAGGTGAATGATTTAAGTTTTGTTGATCTTTTCAAAGAACCAATGTTTGACTTAACTTATTTTATTAGTTTTCTGTTTTCTATTTTATTGATTTTTACTCTAATCATGTTTATACCTTTCCTTCTGCTTCCTTTGGGTGTAGTTTATTTTTCACTCTTTGACTCTAAGCATATATTATTTATTTCAACATATATTCACAGTGTCAAATTGTGTTCTTTTCTAGTATATATTTATAAAGCTATACATTTCTGAGTCAGAAAAACTTTTACTGCATAACACATTTTAATGTTTTCTAAAATTATAATTCAACCTAAAATAGTTTATAATTCCCATCGAAATCTCTTTTTTTCACTGTGGTTTATTTAAATTTGTGTTGTTTATTTTAAAACTATTTATATTCTTCAGGATTCTCAGTGCTATTCTTTCTGATTTAATACCATTGTGTTTGGAGCATGGATTTTGTAAGAATTTAATTATTTGATGTTTACTGCTACCAGTTTTTTGGTCCAGCATCTAGTCTATCTTGGAAAAAGTTCCATGTGTACTTGACAGTAATTGTTATCTATACTTATTAGATCAAATATTCTAAAAGTTCCACTTAACAATAACAAGTTTGATTGTTGTAAAAAAACTGAACACCTTTACTGATGCTTTTACTTACTTCACAGGTGCTGAAAGAAATTGTCATGGCGGGTTTGCCTGTTCTTTTTGTTGTCAATTTTTTTCATCACAGATTTAAATGCTGTCTACATATAGTATCATTTTGTTTCTAAAATATTTACAATTATAAAATGTCTTTGTCACTTCAAATCTCTTTGTGTTTAAATCTACTTCTGATATTAATCTAGCCACTCTGGCAATTTTGTGTTTAATGGGCGCAGTTTTATTCTTTTCTCCACATTTATTTTCATGATATCTGTCAGTTATAGTTAAAGTTTATTTCTTAAGAACACTATAAAAGGAGCTTTCTTTCAGTACAATTGGGATTATTTAATACTTAAGAGGAGTTTTAATTCAGTTTATTTTTATTATATGAATTGATATATTTGGATTTAAGCTGCCATTTGGTATGATCCTTTTCGTTCCTCTGTACCTCTTTTCCTAATTTCATTTTTGTGAATTTTATACAAATAGGACTCCATTTTATCTCTGGCATTTTAAAAATGTATCCTCTTTTGTCATTTTTAGTGGTTTCCATAAAGACTGAAATATGTTTGGCTTTAGGTTATGTCATCCTACCTTCAGTTAATACACTGCTGTGAGAGTGGATCTCACAATGGGCTATTACACTAGCCTCTCTCAGATCTTGTTCTTTTATCTGACATTTCACCTTCTCTACACTGTAACTCACTACCATATTATCTTTATGTTTACTTTGAATAATTAGTAATTTTATTCTTAAAAGTGATCAATATTGTCCTGTATTTACTTTTATGCACACTGTAGTCCCCTATAATGTTGACATAATTTTTACTTTAAACAATCAATATGCTTTTAGAGAATTTTTTTTAAAAATAAATAATTTCTTTTAGCAAAATATAGTACAGACTTGCTAGGAATGAATTTTCTCAACATTTCATTATGCATGCCTTTATTATGATTTTGTAACAGGGTACAGCCAAGAGGGTAGCCTCAAATAGGGATCTGTAATAAGATCCAGAAGAGCCTGGAGATAATTGGCTCCACACCACAGGGCCACACCTGCCCAGAATCTGGCAGCTGTAGCCAATTGTGAGAGTGTAACAGGGTGCAGCCAAGAGGGGCGCCTCAAATAGGGATCTGTAATAAGATCCAGAAGAGCCTGGAGATAATTGGCTCCACACCACAGGGCCACACCTGCCCAGAATCTGGCAGCTGTAGCCAATTGTGAGAAGAGCCGGAAATGGGGCTTCAGAGGAAGATTGGCGCCGGGATTTAAACCCAGACGCAGCAGCCATTGGAGGGGGGAGAGCCATGCGCAGCCCTGCAAGAGAGAACCCCACAGCTTTGGCAGAGTGAAGACTCCCTTGGCCCTGAGAGGAGAAGGAGAAGCACGCAGACTTGAGGGAGTGTAGACTCCTGCAGCCCTGAGAAAAGAACCACACGGCCTGGCAGAGTGGGGCCCCCACAGCTTTAGAAGGGGGAACCACCACCTGGTTTTAGCAGAGATCCCGGTGACTCAGCCGAGGGTGCCGGGAACCCAGGGAGGTCTCCCAGTCGAGAGGGAGTACTAACTGGGAAGAACCAGAGGACTACCTAAGCCATGGACTTCTATTTCCTTCCCTGAGATACGGTACTCTGGACTGGGCAAAGGGGGAAGAAAGGAAGGACTGTGTGTTTGTGGGTGTTTTTAGGGACTTTGGGATTTTGGTGAAGACATTAGGTCACTACTTTAAGTTTGTATAGCATTAAATAAATGTTTCCTTTCCTTTTCACAAATCTCTGGCATTGAGAGACGCCTTTCCTCTGCAGCGGACATAACGGACCCAGGGCCTTCTTTCAATAATAGTATATCATCCCAGGCCCCCCTTTTGTGTTCTGTAACAATTTGATTTGGTAAAATACTTCACTTAATGATTCTCAAATGTTTTATTATTTGTATTTAATATAAATATGTTACTCCCAATATTTGTTTTATAGTTTTTAAATATTTTCAGCACTTAAGATTAGCATTCTGTTGTATTTTATTCTCTTGTGTTCCTAGTGAAAGGAGTAGCATCATTCATAGATTTATTTCTATGTATGTAATTTCATTTCTCTTATTCCTGTTAGGATTTTCTGTATATTTTTCTCAACAGTTTGAGTGCGATGGATCAAAATGTCATATTTTTTTGATACTTAAGCTCTTTGATCTTATTGAACCTATAAGTAAATAATTTTCACTAAAATTTCCAGCTTTTATGTTTATTTATATACATTTTAATTAAGTTTATTGTAGTGACATTGGTTAATAAATTAGATAGGTTTCAAGTGTAGACTTCTATCATGCATTATCTGTATAGTGCATTGTATGTTTACCATGCAAACTCAAATCTCATTTGGTCAATATATATTTGAACCCCTTTACCCTTTACATCATCCCCCCACTCCCTTCCCTCTAGTAACAACCTTGCTATTTTCCATGCCTATCAGTTTTTGTTTGTTTGTCTTGTTCATTTGTTGCTTTCACTTTTATATTCCATATATGTGAAATCATATGATTCTTGACCTTTGCCCAGCATGGTATTCTCAAATCCATCAATGTGGGAAATTACAGTATTCATCTTTTCTATAGCTAAGCATTGTAGTATTCCATAGGACATATGTACCACATCTTATCCAATCATCATCTATCAAAGGATGCTTGAGTTGCTTCTATGTCTGGGCCACATTAATAATGCTTTAATAAACCTGAGGGTACATATATCTTTATTAATAAATATATTCTAGTTTTTCAGGTAGATACCCAGTAGAGGAGTTGTTGGGTGTATGGTAATTCTATCCTCTTTTTTTTTGTTTTGATAAATTGAGTCTTTTGATTTTTTAAGGTTATTTATTTATTTATTTTTAGAGAGAGGGGAAGGGAGGAAGAAAAAAAAGGAGAGAAACATCAGTGTGTGGTTGCCTCTTGTGTGCCCCGTACTTGGGACCTGGCCCACAACTCAGGCATGTGACCTGCCTAGGAACTGAGCAGGTGACCATTTGATTTGCAGGCCAGCACTCAATCCACTGAGCCATTCTAGCTAGGATTAGTCTATCCTTAAAGTTTGGAGGAATTGCCATGCTTTTGTACAGTGGTTGTACCAGTTTACATTCCCACCTGCAATGAATAAGGGTTCCTTTTTCTCTACAACTTCTTCAACATTTGTTACTCCTTGTGTTGTTCATAACTGCCATTCTCACATGTGTGAGGTAGTATCTCATTGCAGTTTTGATTTGCATTTCCCTAATAGCTAGTGAATTTGAGCATCTTTTCATATATCTGTTAGCCATTTGTATGTCTTCTTGGGAGATATGTCTGTGTAAGTCCTCTGCCCTTTTTTTAGTTAGACTCTGTGTTGTTTTGTTGTTGAGTTATATGAGTCTTTATATACAGGGTCTGGCAGAAGTAAAGCCTGCTTGAGTGTGGTTGTTAGGATAATCATATGGGTGTAATAATTTATAGTTTTAATTTGAGCATTTCACCTAAAATAACATATAGTGTGCTTGAGTGTGATATTATGTTACAGAATTACATGCTTATGATATCATAATGAAAGATTTTATAATAAAAGGGCATTATTTGTACCAGACTCTGTATATTAAATATTAAACCCTTATTGGTGGTGTTTGCAAATATCTTTCCCTTTAATGGGTGCCTTTTTGTTTTGTTTCTTTGTTTTTGCTGTGTAGAAGCTTTTTAGTTTGATATAGTCCATTTAATTTCCCTTGTCTTTGAGATCAAATCACAAAATCCTGTTTAAGACAAGATCCATAAGTTTAGTACTTATGTTTTATTCTATGTAATTTATTGTTTCAGGTCTTATATTTAGATTTGATCCATTTGTGTTAATTTTTGTATTTGGTGACAAGCAGCAGTCTGGTTTCATTGTTTTGCATGTGGCTTTACAATGTTGCAAGCACCATTCTTTAAAGAGGCTTTGTTTTCTAAATTGTAAGTTTTTGCCTCTTTTGTTGAAGATTATTTGCCCATATGCATTTGGGTTTATTTCTGGACTTTTAATTTTGTTCCATTGGTATGTGTATGCTTTTTTTTTTGGCTGCCAACACCATGCTATTTGGGTTATTATCATTTTATTGCTTTTTCTCGGGGTCACTTTGGCTATTCGAGGTCTTTTGTAGTTCCATACAAATCTAATATTTTTGTTCCATTTCTTTAAAACATGGCATTGGGATTTTGATGGGAATTGCACTAAATCTGTATATTGTTTTGGGTAATACGGTACTTTAACTATGTTATTCTTCCAATCTGGGAACATGGCATAGCTTTCCATTTCTTTATGTCTTTTTCAATGTCTTTTAATAATATCTTAAAGATTGCAGTGTATAGGCCCCTTACATTCTTTGTTAAGTTTATTTCTAGGTATTTTTCATTTCAATTGCAAATGGAATTGTTTTCTTTCTTTTTTTTTCCCTGAAATTTTGTTGTTAGTGTATAGGAATGCAATGGATTTTTGTACATTGATGTTGTATCTAGTGGTTTTACTTCATTTGTTTGTTATAATAGTTTTTGGTGGAATATTTCTCTATTTAAAAAATTTGTCATCTTCAACAAGTGACAGGTTTTGTCTTTATTTACAATTTGGATGCCTTTTATTACTTCTTCTTGCTGATTGCTCTGGTTAGGACTTCTAATAGTGTTTTGAGTAGAAGTGGTAAAAGTTGATATCATTGTCATAATGGAAAGTTTTCAGTTTTTCACCATTGGGTATGATATTATCTGGGAATTATTCATATATTGCCTTTATTATCTCAGAGTACTTTTCTTTCATAGCCATTTCATTGAATGATTTAATAATAAATGGATGTTTTATCTTATCAAATGCTTTCCCTGCATCTACTGATATGATGATTTTTTTTAAAATTTTGCTTCTGTGATGTATCCCATTGATCAGTTTGCATATGCGCTCCTGGAGTAAACCCCACTTGATTGTGCTGTATTCTCTTTTTATCATATTGTTGTACTCAATTCACAGATATTTTGTTTAGGGTTTTTACAACTGTATTCATCAAAGATTTTGGTCTATAGTTTTTCTGTGTGTGTTCTGCTTCTCAGCTTTTAGCAGCAGGGTAATGTTGGCCTCATTATATGTGTTGGGTAGTATTGCATCTTCTTCACTTATTTGAGAGGGTTTGAAAAAGATAGGTATTTAAACTTCTTTGAATGTTTGGTTATTTCTTTGAATTATTATTTTTTCTTTCTATATTGACATATTTCATTCAGTATGAAGAATATTTTTTAACATATTTGAAATGTGAAACTGCAGGTCAGAAAGTCACCAGTATTTTTTAAATGTCTTACTATTCCTTTGTTGTTTGTTCTTCTTGTTATAGTTTAATTGAAATGTTTCTATTCATCTCTTATTTATATTTTTGTGATATAAATTTTAAAACATACACAACTTCACTAATTTATATTCAAATTTACTAATTCTTATTCACTAATTCTAACGTTTTATTTAATCTTCTCTTAAATCTATTGATTTTGGTTTTCACTCAGTTATAAAATGTTTTACTTATACAATGTAAAATTGTTTTTGTTTAATACTGTTCTGAGACGTGTCTAAAGCCTTTTTTTATTAAGTGTTTATAAATGGCTCAAATTAATGAAATGCTAGCAAAATGTAGCTATTTATAACTACTATTCGATAATACTGAGCAACCATGATGGCTTTTTGAGTAAATTAATAATTCATATGGGAATTCCAAACTTAAAGGTAATATTTGTAAAGCTCATTATAACACTAAGAGAAATCTAAATATCAAAAAAAGTGGGACAAAGCACAATGGCTTTACATCATCCATCATTAAACAAATTATAAAATAATAAAAGTAGATTATGCAAAGCAACCAAGATTAATTGCTGCTAATTGAAGAAAGTCATACAACCAAGTGTTGGCTTCGCTTGTGATACTAATGTCATTTACAAGGTTAATTGCTGTGTCACCTCATATCCCCAGTTGTTTTTCATACTGTGGCAGAGAGCGTTTGAACAGATGGACCAGAACAACATCTGGTTGGGGTGAGCATTAAGAGTACAGCTGACATCCTTGAATGATTTCCTTCAGTTGCATGGTCTGAAGAATAGAAGTAATACAAGAGATATGGGTGCCAAAATAAACGACTTGATATATACTTATTAGCATATGGGATCTTGCCAAATTTGAAAGTGGATGTCATAATCAGCATCTAATGGGGCCACCGTAATATTCTTATTAATATAATATTTGAGTGAATGCTTATATTTAATTTAGCCAATTTGTCATTAATGTTTTACTTCCCCAACCTTGCTTCCAAACATGCTTATGCACACACATCAAAATAATACCTTCTACTTTATGGAAGATCATAGTAGTTACCACTTGTAATACCTTTCTTGATTCTCAAAGTAATCTTAAAAATTAGATATTACTACTTGATATCCAATCAATAACTGACACTCAGAAATAGTATATCCTAAGTTTAAAAGGTAACACATGGCAGAACAAGAATATAAAACATTATTGACTTTAATCTATTGCACTAACATTTCTAATAAGTATTAGAAAATATAAAGCAATAATTTTAAAATTCCTTTTTTACTCTGTTTTTAGTAATATTATAATCATTTTGCTATTCATAATGGTATGGGTCTAAGGAATTAATTCCAGGTAAAACACCATTTCAGATTTATTTTATCTGTTAAACATATAAATCTTTCAATGGTCTGAGAATGTATAACAATGTCATTTCTAGGTTACAAAATCTCCTCACCCAATTCAAGGTGAAAATACACATCTAAATAACACCACACAGCCTCACTAGAAAAGACACAGTTGTCAGAAATATAAGATTGTGGTTATTTACAAATGTGTTTGAATGTATTCTGCAGTTTGTTTACATGCTCCGCGTTCTTGCTGAAGGCCTGCCCCGTTCTGGTGTGCTCATTACAGAGAGCACTGGCTAAGCACGACACGTTAGAGGGGTAGTTCAAGGGTGAGCTCTCTTGGCCTTAATTTCTCCCTGCAAGGTATAATAGTGTTGCTGTTGCCTTGTCAGGAAAGAAAACACTGAACACTGCACGTGTAATTAATTATCACTGTTGTTGTTATCAGTGAGATCCAGCTAGGCAAACCTTACCTGGCTGTGTTGTTTTACTTTAGCCAGGGACGCTTCACAGCGTGTTCCTTCTCTGTCTGATGGGGCTCCAGGACCACTTTCTGTCCTTAGAGTCTATGTCATTTTTGAACCTTTGAACACAAGAAATATATGGAAAGGATAATTATTCAAGGTTTTTTTTGAATTCTTAAGATTATGGATTTTAGTCATAGACTTCTTTCTTTTTCAGCCCACCAATAATACATGGGTTTTAGAGAAAAGTATTTTATAAGGATGATTTCACCACAAAGACTACATAAGCAGACATATTGCTAAAAATAGGGAATTCCTTTTAAAGCAAAATAGAAATGTATTTACACCATTGAAATCTAGTTTGTTCAAATATAGTATTCATGTCAAGAAGAAAACAGTAGTATGTTGGTTATTATATATTATTTTTAACAAGTATATTGAGATATAATTCACATACTATACAATTCTCCCACTTAAAGTATATAATTCAATGGATATTTTGGTATATTCACAAAATTGTACAAGCATCAGTATAATTTATTTTAGAACAATTCCAACACCCTAAAAAGAAACCCTGTGACCACCAGCAACCACTCTCCATTTCCTCCCAATCCCCCCAACCCAGACCCAGAAAATCATGAATTTATTTTATGTCTTTATAGATGTGCTTATTTTGAGTCATAAGGCACATCTATGCTTAACCTTCTAAGGAATCCAAGACTATTTTCCAAAGTGGCTGTACCATTTTAAATTCCAACCAGAAATGTAAGTGACTTTCACTGCTACACACCCTTGTCAACACCTGTTATTATCTGACAGTTTGATGATATCCATTCTAGTATATATGAGGTGGTATTTTGTTTGTTGTATTAAATTGCATTTCCCTTAATAGCTAATGATACAGAGCACCTTTTTTACTATTTGTTAGACATTCATATATCTTCTCTGGAGAAATATCTATCCAGATTCTATATACATTGGACTTTTTATTTTTGAGTTGTAACCATTCCTATATATTCTAGATATGGCTCCTAATCTGATATATAAGATCTGTCCAGAAAAAAGTCCAGACATTCTTAATATAGCAAGAATGATTTGTGCAACATGGATGAAACCTGGCAGCCAAAGAGAGTGAAATGGAATGCACATGCATGAACAATGATGACTTCTCAGTACTAGTCAGTGGGGTGGTAGACACTGTTGAGTGAGCATGTGTACTACGTGGCCATCACATTCAAAATGACTGAGCAAGTAGAGCAATGAATCTGCATCAAATTTTGTGTTAAGCTTGAACATTCCTCCACAGAAACTACTCGGATTATTCAGAAGGTCACAGCTATAGGGCAACTGATGATTGGAGCTTCATCATGACAACATGCCTGCTCATGCATCATGTCTTCTACAGAGTATTTTGGTGAAACATCAAATCACCCACCTGACTCAGCACCCCGACAGCCTAGATTTGGCATCCTGCGACTTCTGGCTTTTCTCAAAACTAAAATCATCTTTGAAAGGGAATGAATTACTGACCATCAGTGAGATTCAGGGAAATATAACAGAACAGTTGATAGCAATTGGGAGAATTGTATGAGGTCCCAAGGTGCTTACTTTGAAGGGGGCTGAGCTGTCATTATCCTATGTACAATGTTTCTTGTATCTTGTATCTTCTTCAATAAATGTCTCACTTTTCATATTATGTGGCTGGATACCTTCTGGATAGACCTCACATATTTACAAATATTTTCTTTCAGTCTGTAGGTTGTGCTTCTACTTCCTGATGGTATCTTTATAAGTACAATGCTCTTAATTTTATTTATGCCAAATTTATCATTTTTCTTTTGTTATGTTTGAGGTCATAATATGAAATTTCTTGTTTAACACAAGGCCATAAAGGTTTAGTCATATATTTCCCTTAAAGAGTTTTATAGTTTCAGCTCTTATGGAGATTTTACAATCCATTTAAGTTAATTATGGTATATAGTGTACTATAGTATATAGTAATTCTCTTTCATGTGAATATCTACTTGTCCCAGACCACTACTTGAAGATACTTTTTCCTCACTGAATCATTTTTTTCACCCTTGTTGGAAATTAATTAACCTCAAATATGTGGGTTCCTTTCTTATTCTCAATTATATTCCATATATATATATATATATATATGCTCCCATTTACCTCAATATGTTTGTTTCATGTACTTGTAAAGTAGAGTTAGATTAGTTTGTCACAGTTTGCATTACATTCAGCAATCTGTTAAAACCTAAATGATTTTTAATTAGCATACATTTGTGCTGTATATATTTTGGGAAAATGCATAGTGATATATGTCTATCATTAAGTCAACATCCTCTCAGCCTGAAACCTAGGCAACCACTGATTTGTTAACTGATACTATAGTCTTGCCTTTTCCAGAATTTCTTAAAAGTGGCATCATACAGTTTGAAATGTTTTTAGATTGTTTTCTTTCACTTAGCAATATACAGCTAAGAATAATCCATGTCTTTGCATGGCTATTTAGCTTTTCACTTTTTATGGTAAAGAAGTATTCAATTTTAGGGATGTACCACAACTTGTTTATAAATTCATCTACATAAGAGCATCTGATTGCTTCCACTTGTAATTGGTTATTATAAATAAAGATTATTTAAATATCTGAATGCTATTTCCTTTTGTGCAAATAATTTTTAAATCCTTTGGGAAAATATTTAGCATTTTCCTTGATTATGTTATAAAACTATCTTTACTTTGTAACTAACTCCGAAGTTCTTTTTCCAAAGTAGCTGTACCATTTCCACTCCTACCA
Source organism: Phyllostomus discolor (assembly GCF_004126475.2). NCBI lineage: Eukaryota > Metazoa > Chordata > Mammalia > Chiroptera > Phyllostomidae > Phyllostomus > Phyllostomus discolor. The sequence goes on from NC_040911.2 coordinate 32,615,605, forward strand.
GTAATAAATGAGAGTTCTTGTCTCATGTTGTCTCTGGCAGTTAGTATGAGGAAATTTGGAGGTTTACAGCATTCCAATAGGATTATGATTTATCTCATTTTCATTTTATTTTTGCAATCCCATAATGACACATAATGTTGATTGTGCCTATTTTTACATGCCTATTTTCCTTCTATATGTCTTTTTTGTGAGTTCTCGGCTAATATTTTTTTTTACATACTCTTAATTAGGTTTTTTCTTTTATAATTAAATTTGAGTTCTTTATACATTTCAAACATGTCTTATATCAGATATATGTTTTGTAGAGATTTCTTTCAATCTGTGGCATTTCTTTTCATTTTCTTTATGTTATTTTTGTAGAGCAAAAATAATTTTAGTAAAATCTAACATCCATATTTTTCATAGATTATACTGTAACAGTGCATTGAAAAACACTTAAACACTTTAATTTCCTATAGGATTTTCTCCAATATTTCCTTCTAGTTTTACTATTTTGCATTTTACATTTAAGTTCACACCTCATTTTGTGTGTGTTGTGACATTTGGGTCTAGTTTCCTTTTGTTCCGGTGTTCAGTGTAGAGCAACAGCCATGGTTTGAACCTCCTTCCGCAGAAGCCACAGGATGGTGCGCCCAGGCTTCTTTTACCCACTTGACTAGCTACGGGGGAAGAGGAGAAGGAGGATGAGGCTTGAAAACTGTCAATGTTTAAACACCAACAATGGAGTCAGGCTCTTGTACATCTTAATTTTCAAAAAGAGTGAGCAAAAGAAAATGGCATGAAGCCAAAAGGATCAGACAAGTATTGTTAAAAGCAGTTAACTTCCTCCCTTCCTTCCTCCCTTCCTTCCCTCCTTCCTTCCTTCCTTCCTTCCTTCCTTCCTTCCTTCCTTCCTTCCTTCTCTCTCTCTCTCTCTCATAAAATTAAGTGCAACAGAGAAAAATACAAGTCGGGAGTATTGTCATACTGCTGATGCCCTCTGACTAGAACTTGTCAAGGGCCTCAACTATTTCTACATACCCCAAAGACTTAACCATGGCTCCAAAAATCAGAGCATTTAGACTATACTGTTCCAAACTCAGAAGCAGGCAGATAAGCACCCAATAAATTGTGTTAAATGGTATATGGATATATTAATTGAATCAAACTTGCTAATATCACAAATGTGAACTGTCTTAGATCTTATAAGTAGGGAATGGCCTTATTTTAAATACTGGATCCTCTGTCTGATAATTACATCCCTATCTTATATCACTGTGCCAAAGTTCCTCTAGATTTCCCGCACAAACCCAAGTTGCTCTTTAGGTGGAGTTTCATGGTTGCTATCACCCATCCTACCAAGGACAGATGTTCTGCTCTAAAGCCTAATAAATCCAGCACCTGAAGCTGCCTCCCCACCCTATACTAACCTGCTGCATGAAGCCCAAGTCCTATTCTAGTTTCTTCTTATCATTAAATCTATCCTATCATTTTAATTCTTTAGAGAATTAATTTTTCACTCAGATTGCTATATTAGCCTGTTCTCTGTTGCACCCTCTGGCCTTTACCCACACTCAACCAGACCATGCATTCTAAACTTCCATTCCATTTGGTCACTTGTCGTTTTAAAATAATGTACTAAACCCCCATTAACTTAGTTGATATCTAAGCCTTTTAGAATAGCATCATTTTTGTTTTCAAAATTCTATCTCCACCTATCTTTAAACAATTTCTATCACATGGCCATAGTAACCTGCCTTGAGCCACCGCAACAAAGAGAAGAGAAGATAGTTCCATGTGGTCCAACTAGGCAAACAGATATCCTAGATTGGTACTCTAGGACTTAAATACTGACGTAGTAGACTCATAGATAGCACTTCATTGATAATTTCAGGTTGCCAATAAAGCACTATGTACTATCAATATATAGTGTATATAATACATTATAATGTATAATGCATGTAATACTGCATGTTGTCACCCCCAATAGGCTTTTTTCATAGTCTGAAGCTGTAGCCACATTCATATTCCTACTGGTAATAATGGCTGTGCATCCCTTTTGGTCTAACTGCTCTAAATAACATCTGTCCTACAGGCTTCTTCATCCTTCATTCTGCATTCTGACTACAGCTTTTATGACAAATAAGGATGATACCAATAAGAAAAGTAGTGTCAAATATTTATTGAATATTTACTTATTTAACAGACATTTGCATTTAGCAAAGCTAATTTAATTCTCACAGAAATCATATTGGCATCATTATCCTCTTTATATCAGATGTACAAAATCAAAATTGGAAAAATTATTATCTAAGGACATACAGACATTAAAGAACACATTTGTTATTTAAATCTGGTTGTACCAGACTCCATAAGCTGTGTTCTGAAAGTTCTGCTACTACTCTACATTGATCTTCTTTCTCTCTCTTTACATTTTCAGCATTGTTTCAGTACTTTAACACTAAATTTCATGTCTGTATTGTTTAGTGAGATCAATGTGATTATGCTGTTTAAGATCCAGGTATAAACTATATGTACCTCTTTTTCAAGGTCCAATTTTTAAAGACCTTATAGTTTAGAGCAGCTTTAGATTCTCAACAAAATAGAGTGAAAATAGGTATATTTTATTAGCTGGTGAACCTGCATGGACAGATCATCACCTAAAGTTCATAGTTTACATTAGGACAAACTTTTGGTGTTACACATTCCATAAATTGGAAAAAAATATATATTGACATATATCTATATTACAGTATTGTACAGAATAGTTCAGCGCTCTAAAAATCCTCTGTGTTCCACCTATTCATCCTTCCCTCCCCATTCACTCTTGGCACCCTTGGATCATTTTCCCATCTCCACAATTATTGCCTTTTCTAGAATATTATTAGTTGGAATCATGCAGTATGTAGACTTTTTAGATTAGTCTCTTTTACTTAGTAATATGCCTTGAAGTTTTCTCCATGTCTTCTCACACTTGAATAACTCCTTTTTTAGTGCTGAATAATATTCCATTATTCTGCATATGCCACAGTCTATTTATCCATTCACTTACTGAAGGGCATCTTGGTTGATTCCAAGTTTTGGCAATTACATATAAAACTGCTGTAAACATCTGTGTGCAGGTTTTTGTATCGGCATCAGTTCTTTTGTTCCTTTGGACAAATACCAAGGGGCAGATGGCTGAATCATATGAAACTGCCAGACTCTCGTCCAAAGTGATTGCACCCTTTTGCCTTCCTACCAGTAATGAATGAGAGTTCCTGTTGCTGCACATCCTCACCAGGATGTGGTGTTGATGGTGTTCTGGGATTTAGTCATTCTAACAGGTTTGTCGTGTTATGTCATTATTGTTTTATTTTCATTTCCCTAATGACATACTTGTACCTTTTAAGATAATATTGCTGTTACTCTTACAGGTTTGCTCCACCATGTAATTTCTATATTGCTTTTCTAATTTATTGGGGTACATTGGTTTATAAAATTGTATAAGTTTAGGATTTTTTTACTAGGAAATGTTAAAGAAAATTACCCATGCTTTGAAGAGTGATACATTTCACTGTTTCATTTCCTTATCACTAGAAGCAAAAATCAAAGTACAAATATCCGTTTAGAGAAGTCGATTATGGGTTTATGAATCTAAAATGTTATATGCTGCAAATATTTATTATGTAAATTTGACATAGTCAATATCTCATTAGCAATGGCAGTTTCTTTGGTGACCTTTGGGATGTTTAGGCTTGAAGGCATGAGTCACTGTTGTCATGAAGGCATCTGTACCAAAGTCAGCTCCCCTTTCCTGTCTAGTGATTTGGTGTCTTATCATGACACATGTTATCTTTACAACAGGATGACAGTATTCCATAATAATGGAGACAAGGGAAATACATTGATTAAAGCTATAGGTAATGGGACACACTAAAATTAAATTGTAGGTAGAGGAAAGGAATAGAGAGAAGATGATGGAACATTTATTTATTTAATTATTATATTGTTGTTTAAGTATAGTTGTCTCCATTTCCCCCCACCACTTTCCCTCATCCCACTCACCCCTACACTCCACCCTCAATCCTAACCCTCTTTGGCTTTGTCCATAGTTCCTTTAATGGAAGGGGATGAGTAATTTCTGAATGTGTACATCTCTTGATGGAATTTTACACAGAATTTTTGAAAAATCAAAGTACTCTGCAAAATTTTTGTTTTGCTATGTGTGATACCATGCTAGGGAAGACAGAAACAGCTATAATGATAACTTTTCAAAGTAATTTCCAATGTATTATAACATTGCATTTAAATTAAATCAGGTAGTGCCCTCACATTTTTTTTCAATTTTATGTAATACTGGGAATAAATGTGCAATATTCTAATAATCTGGATAATATTTCAGGCATAATATCAATGCATCTAAGAGTGAACATTCCAAAAGCTATTTGAGCTATATTTTTTCACCTTAAAGTCAATTGCCTATATCATTAGTGAATAATAAATAGATTGAGCACATTTCCAAATCTTAGATAAATGTTTAATTTTTAAAATAATCAATGAAAGAGGCATGTTGAAAGACTGTGTATTGTGCTCTCTGCTTTTTGCCCCTGTTTGGCTGCATGAATACTAATACTGAACAGCCTTGTTCATAAAGACAACCTGTAGAAGAATTAAAAAACTTGACTATATTGGTAAAAGAAGCACTTGCCATTATGTTGAAATTATTTTTAGGCAGAAAATTCTCATTACTTTAATTCCTAGAGATATTGTTTCTGTGTAATATAGAAGTGTTTTATCCTATGTCTGTGTGTGTGTGTGTATGAGAGAGAAAGAGATGATCGATGATGGATAAATAGATAATAGATTGATTGAATAGAGTTGAATATATGTGCATGAGGATGCGGCTGGGCTGGGGAGAGATGAAAAGATTATATGTGCAGGTGGCTGGGATAAATGCCAATTGAGACTTATTTTGTATGTATAAAGGTGTTACTACTAAGTTGTATAATATAAATTAGTGATAATAAGTAGAAAATTATGCAATAGAAATGAAAGTAAAACTAAAGTCCATTGGCTCTGGCCTGGCTGGCGTAGCTCAGTGGATTGAGCGCGGACTGGGAACCAAAGTGTCCCAGGTTCGATTCCCAGCCAGGGTACATTCCTGGGTTGCAGGCCATAACCCCCAGCAACCGCACACTGATGTCTGTCTGTCTGTCTGTCTGTCTGTCTCTCCCCCCTCCCTTCCCTCTCTAAAAATAAATAAATAAATAAATAAATAAATAAATAAATAAAATCTTTAAAAAAAAAAAATAAAGTCCATTGGCTCAAATACATGGAATACATTAATCTTTTTTTCAAATAAACATAACATATGTATTCATATTTGCTAGAAGGTAGTGCAGTTTTACTATTCTCACTTGAAACATTCATAGTTTCATATTAAGAATCATCAGTTTTCATGTTTTAGAAAAATCCTTTGTTAAATTGATCCTTCAAATCTTTCATTATGAAATCCCAAGTGTGTTGATAAATCACTACTTGGTATTTTTCATGGTTTATTAATTTAATAAGTTATATGGCATGTGCCCTAGGTGAAAAGCATATAGTTATTTTACCAAAACAATGTTTTAGTATAATTTTTTAGTATCTACCAACATTAGTGGATGTAAATTCCCTGCTTCCCTCCAACTCTTTTGTTATATAATTTCACTTTCCTCTGACCTATCTAAGAAAAAAATTATTTTGTACACAAAGGGAGGGATAACATAAGTCACCAGAGTAGGAACATTTACATTTTTATCGTTGTTTTGTGCTAATTTCTTATGTGTTTAGTAACCCTAAGGGATGTTTTGAATGCTTTTAATATGCAATGAATATACAATGGACAAACTGCTGTGTGACATTGTTTAATTTTTTTAGCAAAAATTTCATTTTTTCCTGTGTCAACCTTTATCCTTTGCTGGGAAATCTATAAACATTGATATGGAATTTGAGACAAAGATAAACTAGAGGGCAAAGCAATACCTTCTTGGCAGTCCTGAGCATTCATGTAAAGATTTATGATTTTCAAGATGCACTGTTTCCTATTTAATTATGATCTATTGAATTTGTTTTTAAGCATAGGGACAAAGGGTGGCAAAATAAAGCCTGCAGCCCAAATTGGATCTACTGCCTATTTTTGTAAATAAAGTTTTATTGGAACATAGCCATACACATTCATTTATGTTCTATGTAGGGATTCTTTTCTGATGCAAATGCAGTTCAACAGTTGCTACAGAAAAGCCATTTGGTCCCCCAAACCTTGAATATTTGCTCTGCTCTTTAAAAAATATTGGCCAATACAAATATAAACAAATATAAATATAGGTCTGTTTCTAAACATAAATAATTCTTAATAATATAAATTTTAAACAACTGGTACTTATACGCTATGTACCAGGTGCCTTTGAGCAATTTAAGTTAATTTACCTCATTTAATCTACCCCTTATGAGGTAGGCACTGTCAGTATCCCTGTTTTACAGAAAATAAAGAGATGAAGTCCTGGAAACATTGTGTAGACACCCAGGGTCACACAGCTAGCAAAGGACAAAGTGCTAAGACTTCAACTAAAGCAATATCATTCCAGATAGAATCATGTATTTGTACATCTAATGTTCAGCCCAAGTATCTGGAAATAAGTTAGAGTGTGCAGTAATATTATAAATGTTGATTTATCCAGTAATTTTATGCTGACATTTGTAGGTAATCTGTTTTTGAAAAAAAAAATCATTTCAGAGAGAATTCACATATTTATGTATATTTGTTTCCAAATTTCTGAATTAAGATTTTTTGAAATATTTTCTCCCTTTCTATAGTTTGCCTTTTCATATTTTGATTGTTACTTTTGCTTTGCAGAAAACCTTTCAGTTTGATAGAGTCCACTTATTTATTTCTGCTTGAGTTGCTTTCGATTTTGATATCATAAATCTTTACCAATACCTGTGTTAAAAAGTTTTTCTCCAGTGGTTTCTACACAGAGTTTTATAGTTGCAGGTCTTATATTTAAGTCTTTAAGCCTTTTTGAGTTAATTTTGGTCAGTAGTGTAAAATAGAAGACTGATTTCAGTCTTATGCATGTGATTATCCAGATTTTCAAACACGTTTTCTTAAGAGACTTATCACTAAATATTAAGTGACTGTAAGCATGAGGGCTTATTTCTGACATGAGAAAATATTCACACACCATCTATCAGGTAAAGAGTTAATGTTCAAAATATATACAGAACTCATGCAATAGCAAAAACAAATATAAAACAAAATCAAATAGAAACTGGGGAGAACTTAATAAACCTTTTTTTTTTCAAAGATTACATATAAATTGTCAAAAGGTGCATGAAAATATGCTCAAAGTCACTAACCATCAATGTCACGCCTATCAAAATCACAGTATCTCCTCAACATCTGTTACAATGGTCATTGGCAAGAATGTGGTGTAAACTCTCGGGCCTGTTAGTGGAATGTAAATTGGTGCAGCCAAAATGGACAATAGTATGATGGGTCCTCCGTAAAGTAAAATGGAATAACCATGTAATTCAGCCATCCCACTTCTAAGTATGCATCCAAAGGAAATCAGTTTCTCAAAAGATGCCTGCATTCCCATATTGATTGCATCACTATTCATAACAGAAAGATATAGAAACACCTAATCTCCATCTATAGATGAATGGGTAAAGAAAATGTGGTATCTATATCTATATCCAACCATATCTGTCTATATCTAAATATCTATATTTGAGATATATATATATTATATATATAATATATAATATATATATCTCCAATGGATATATATTATTTAGCTATGAGAAAGGAAGAAATCCTACCATTTGTAACAACATGAATGGACTTGAGGGTATTGTGCTAAGTAAATAAGTCAGATAAGTACAAATAGAATATGATCTCATTTATATGCGGAATCCATAAAAGCTGAACTTGTAGAAACATAAAGAATGGTGGTTGTCAGGGACTAGAGAATGAAAAGTGCGGTGATGTTTGTCAAAGAGCACAAGCATCCACTTATAAGATGAATAAATTTGGGGGATCTCATGTACAGTATGATCACTACAGTTTACAATACTGTATTGAAAATTGCCTTGAGACTAGATCTTAAATATTTTTACCACCAGAAAAAAAATGTTACATTCATGAGGTGACAGGAGAGTTATTTAACCCTATTGTGGTAATCATTCTGGAATTAACAAATTGTCATGTTGTACATCTAAACTTACACAATATTGCAACTATACCTCAATAAAGCTGAAAAAAGTTTGAAATAGTGCCTTAAATTATAAAACATAACAGACTTACTAAGGACTACTTAATGCCATGAGTTAACAACAGAAATGGAAGGCCTGTATCTAAAGTTAGTAATAAACCTGAAATGCATAAAACTAGTGCAAAATATGAATTTTTGTATAACTAATTCACAGCATAACTTGCTTTAATGAGCTCAGGACCATGGATCCCTAATTGAACTACTTATTAACTTATTCTTGACAGAAAATAAGATCCTTTGGAATATGACCTCAACAGTAGCAGCACATTAAGTGCTTTAACAGTACTTAATTATTTGGAAAACTTCCTTTGACTTTACCTGTATTAACATTGTCTACTCATGAATATTCCTCCAGACATTTTCTTTCTCTCCAAAAGCTTCTGCAGATCAGTTCTCTGGCTCCCTAATCAGTATCCTAATGAAATGGGCTCTAAAATTAGTTCTTAGAAAAGTCTGCTAGTTTAGTTTTGTTGCTGCTACCATTTCCTCTGATTTTTGTTCTCTGAAAAAAAATATATGTCCCTTCTGTTTATAACTCCAGGAGAAGCATTTTTCATCTACATGTTTAATGTAAATATGACTGTTCAAACAATAATAAAGATGAGATATCCAATGTAAGGTACAGATATAAAAATGAAAGAAGGAGATAAAGGGAAAAGCAATTGTAGGAAGGGCAAGCTAACAATTACCAAATAGAGACGCGGGCCAGTTAGAACTGAATATAAAGCAAGAAATCTTCACTAATGTTTACAAGAGTTTCCTAAATTACTTCCAGATGCAGGGAAGATTTGAAGTCCTACATTTTGTCTGGCCTCTCTGTTGAATTTCAAATATTACACTTTTATCTAGATAAATGGAATGACATCATTGAACAGCTCTGATTTCTCATTTGAAGAATGAGCAACATTTATATCCATTATGTGAATATCTGAGTTCCTAAAATGTTTGGCTAAGTAAAAGGAGAGAATGGAGATTCTGTCATCCATCAGTTGTGTGCAATCTCTGCAGAGCAACACCGGTGCTTCTGTACAGGAGCAGCCTCTGCTCCTGTCTCTCCACTTAACGCACACACCCACACACACCATAATAAGCAAATGTGACAGTTGTTTTATTCATTGTAGACTGGGAAGGAAATCCACTAGGGAAGACTCCACAATGTAATTAAAACTAACAGATTATTTTTTCACTTTGTTTCCAGGCCTTTGGTTTCTAGGGGAAAGGACTCTTACTACCCTAATATTTTCTCATATTTAATTTCTTCACTGACTTTAATTACCTTCTCTAAGGCCCATAATTATTACTTCTTTTTAAAAGAAAAATAAGGGAAATGAACTTGTTTGCTGAAGGCCTTTCCCAAGGTTTCACAGCTGGAGCTATTTCAAATAAAAATATTGTTAGTAATTAAACTAAATATGAACTCCCACTTGTACTTTCCACAAACTTTAGTCTCCATCCTTGGTCATCAACTCTAAAGTTAATCCTTGTTTAATATTTTGATGCGTATTACTTCCTTCACCTCTTGGCTTGCTGTAGGGTTTTTTAAATTGTATTCAAGAATCTTCTGTACCTGTGTACTTCTCATTCTCCAGATCATTAGAGGCAATTACACCTACCAGGATGGGGGCTCCTTTTCTTGGTGACCAGTAGAATGATTTAAAACATTATGGGAATCTTGAATTGGTGTTATAGGATTCTTAAGGTATAAAGACAAATATCATATGATCTCACTTATAAGAGGAATCTAATGGATAAAACAAACTGATGAGCAAAATAGAACCAGAGACATAGCAACATGGAACAGACTGGCAATGGCCAGACGGGAGAGGAGAGGAGGATAATGGTGGAAAGAAGGGGAAGGGACTAGTCCAAGAACATAAGTGAATAGAAATGGACAATATGTTCATGGTTCTTGGCTCCAGTCTTTCTCCATCAGGGTGACCCATATACTATTGCCCATTACTGAATATTATAAACTTGGACTACTTATTTTCTATACAAAGTGGGTTTTCATATTCATTCTCTAAAACTCTACTTATTGGATTTCTTCTAACCAATGGTATTTTAGGCTATCCCTTAGGAGACTATATATATATCAGCCACCAAGCTAAGCTACTTGTGTTCTTGTACCAGAAAATATGCCTACAAACAACCCTATTTCATTTAATATTCTGCCTCCACCCTTTTTCCAACACCTTGAGAACCCAATTCATACATACTTTCCCAGGTCCTGTCTGGACATGGTGGCTAGGTTCTGCAGCATACTTAAGATAGGGTCATTTCCTTCCTTAGCAGGGCCAACACTTCTCTACCTGGGACCTGTTGTGACTTGACATTAGTTACTGATTGGTGACTGGGATGAAGGTATATCCTGAGAATAGTGTCAATGTTATTTCATAAAAGAGAGGCCTTTGAATCTCCTTCAAACTGTAGGAGCAGTAACCATTGAGAGAGAAGAGCTGCCATTTCTTCAGGCTTTGAGAGTTCAGGAACATCTGATTTCTAGGTTTTAGGGAAATTCAACCCAGATATTACCAATTCCAATTCTCAGGATCTCTTCTCTGTCTAATTAAGGTCCCTTATCTTCGTCATACATGACTTCTTAGGCCTCCACAGTCTTTTAAATTAAATACTGGGATTTATCTTTAGCTTTTCTAACCTCTAACTGAAGAGGAGAAGAATCTATATATGTTTCCAAGTAGATCTTGTATTTTCTACTTTATAGTAAGTTTTTTTATTAACCACCCTCTGCTTTTATGTTTTAAATGTCTTTTATTGTCTGTGCCTTTGTTATTGCAAGTTATTGAACTTAATACCACCATCTAATCCTACCGCTTCCATAATTCCCATTTTCTGAGAATCTCTGAAATCCCTGGGACACTGCCGCAGCCAGAGACAGTGCATGCCCTTCCGCTAACCTTTCATCCCATTCCATTAACAGTGAAAGTGTTATTTAACAAGTGGTCTGTCAATGACATGCCAAGGGCTAATGCTACCCATGGGTCCCTAGTTGCCAGCTGTCCAGGGTGTGATTCTGCTCCAAAGTCATATATTTAAGTTTGCTTCTTTGGACTACTTGTAGTTTTAGGATGGATTCCTTGGGGGAAAAGATCCTGAGATGGAGACTGGTAAGCATGGAGTTTATGGCGGAGTACTGTGGGGCACAGCACTTGAGGGAGTCAATGCAAACAGCTTTAGGCAGGGGGAGAAACTGAACTGCAATTCAGCAAGCAAAGGTCCATAGTCAATCCCATGAAAACTCCAAAGCCAGGATGACATTCAGTTGTCCTGAATTGCGGCAAAAGTCAAGACTATTTGTACTCCAATGTCACTTAGTCCTTGAATGTGAGCTTTCTGTGGGAGGGCACACACACCTGAGCAAGGAAGTTAGTTCCCTTCGTTTATGCCAATTCCCAGGTTGAGGCTCAGCTGTGATCCATCAGCTTCCAATACATCTGGCAGCTGGGGAATGAGAGTATTTCTTGGTATTGGAAAAATCTAAGCAAGAGAATGTATAGTTTTTTTTTAATATCACCAAAAGTTTAATACAAAATGAATTTTATAAGATTCAAATATTAAAATTGAATGATTTATGTGTTTATATTATCATTTTGATTATATAAATATTTTGAAGGAAATTGGTTGATTTCTATATATCTCTGAGATGTGAAAGCATAAATAAAATTATACTTTTCATGAAAGCATTAAGGATTCACCATATTTACTCCAAATGGTTTTAAATTTTATTCATAATTATTGAAACACTGGGATTTCATTGAACTGAACTTGAATTAATGCATATGTATGAAAAGTGTGTGTTTTACACACCTCAAATAAATTACTAGCCTATACACAGAACTTTTGTTGCCCAGAGTAATCTGAAATTAGTAATCCAAGTAGATCTACCTTCTTTTTTTAACACTAACTTCTTAATCGAGGATATCTAAAGTCACGGTGGTTTTGTTGTTTTTGTTTGGTAGTTAAGTACAGTCATCAACGAACTGAGACTATCATTGTAATTGTATAGTTACCCATCTCCAAATCAAATCATTTTCCTTTAAATGAAGAGTTTAGGATAATAGACCTTAACTTATTTGGTGTTGTAAACTCTCCACCACTTGTGTCTCTTACATTCAAGGTTAATATCATTGGAGAAAATTGTTTGAGAGGCAGCACTTTTAGCACCATAGCTCCTGGCATTTTGCAAGCTCAAATGTAATAAGCTTGGAAACTGCAATTTATGAGTACGTACTTGTGGAGGAGGTGGACAAAAGGTGAGGGTCAACAAATACAAGGTTAGATGCAGCAAATTAGCCTGAGGAACACACATGTAGTGTCTCTTTCTCCTTCCCCTTTTCCCCCTGACAACTGCAACATTCTTTTCAATCAAATAACAGCCATGGTAACTTTCTCTACTGGTGAAAAACATGTGTCGGTATACAACACCCACAATGACATTTTTAGTAATACAATTAGATCTAGTTGAAGCAAGCTTGGAGATTTGTTTTCTTTCCTTTATAATGGATATATTTCTAGCAAGACAGCTTTATCATGTTCATCTGTAAGGCTGTAAATTTGTTTTTTTTTAAGAAGCCTAAACTTATCTCCTTAATAAACCCATTAAAATGTTTAGTCCATAAATTCAAATATAGTTAAAATTAGCATCAGAAATTACTAAGACATAGAATTGCAGAAATTTTGTTCCATCAACCAAGAATCTGCAAGTTTATGAAGTTTCAAATCTATGAATCACATGTATTGCAGCACACACAGACAGATGTTGACCCTGAATATTTTCATACCACAGAACTGATGTGAATCCATGCTTTATTTTTTTGAGGAATGAGATATTCCACAGAACAATTTTTCCTGTAAACTGATGTCTACATTTCTGTGTGCTTATTTGTAATACTTACAAAACAAACACCTGCTAGATTAAATACATTGAATAGAGTTTATTGTTTTCATTTGTTCTTTTTCTTAAAGCAAGCAACAAACTAACCTCATCGTCATATGCTTTTTTAGCAATTGTGTGTCTTTTATACAAGACATTTTTAGTAGGGGTTTTTTTTTGCCTTCTTTCACCTCTCTTCTCTTTCCAAGTAAATACCTTGCCCAAGGTTATAAAGTTTGCAAATAGTAGAGTTCATGAGTTGGTGTTAGATTCCCAACCCATGTTTTTAAACACTCTGCATTCCAGACACCAAAGAAAATTAAGCTTTCTATATGTGGTCCTAGAGTGTTATGTATACTGCTACCACTAAACTTTTTATTAACAGAAGAAACAATTGTCTTTCCCTTTACTATAAACTTAAATGCACCAGAAACAAACAAAAAGAAACTTGTCTCAATTTTATGATGTTAATCAACTATTTTTTTTTGATTCTATGGGTCTGCTTTTCATTCTGTCTTCCATAGTGCACCTAGAGTAAATAAAAATCTTTTAGTAGCTTTCATTGATCTTGCAAGACAATCAACGATCTTCAGCATGTTTTCAGTGTTCTGCATGTTGCCTGCAGCCTTCCTTTACAGTCCCACTGAGACCATGACAATCCATGATGAAGGGATTTCATCCATGTGATTATGTATGCCTGGAAGCGTCTCCAGCCTCCTCCTCACTTGCTACCACACTTCTGCTTTGCCCATCTCACCAAACTACTGCTCTTCTGGGTAATGCTTCAGTCCATTCTTTAGTGTTGTTTTTCTGATCAACCCTCTTTTTATAAATCACCTTTTATCTGCTCCCTTGACCTTCTCTACATGCCTTTTGAAGTAGGTATCAGATTGTTCAATATTTGTAAGATTAACTTTTGTATCCTCGCTAAAAACCTTTAAGCTCCCCAAATAATCAGGTCTGTATTATTTTCATTTTTGTTTCAGTGTCAAGTAAAATATTTGGCACATTATTTGTACCCCATAGTATTTAGCAAATGGAGACAAGATAGGTAATAAGCTCTATAACAGTATTGCTTCTAATATAATCCTTGGACACGCATTTTGGTTAAATTTTCTGAGATCAGAGTCATGTCATCTGAGTTTTAATCACATCTAATCACTTACTAGTTATGATTGGGTAAAACATTGGACAAATCGTTTAATTTCTCTGCTTCAGCTTTCTCATAGGTGAAATTAAAATTATAATTCTTATCTCATAAGATTATCACTACTGAGAGAATTAAACACTTAATATATGTAAAGCTATTAGAATAGCACCTGGAACAGATTAACTCACAAAAATTTTAGTTGTTATTTATATAAGAATCATATGCCTTGTATATGGATAATCTGTTACAAACTGTCATATTTCTGGTAACATTTTATAATGCTATTTTTATTTTTAATTATATTACTCTGAAAGCACCCATTCTTAACATTTACAAAAAGTAGAATCTTTTAATTAAGAACTAAAATGACAAATTGCAAAGTTGGTCCTTTCGGTTTGAAGCGATGAGTAAGTGGATGATACGATTTTTTGACTATAAAACGATGAATGTCAGGCCAAAGTGGGCCACAGAAAGATATTTATGAGGGGGATGCAAGTGTCCAAACAGTTAATAAGAAAAGCTTGTGTTAGATATGGGAATCAAGAAAGTCAAGAAATTAAGGAACCACAAAAATATAAAAATGAACAAAATTTTTGAGCAAATAGGGATGTCAAAGGGTGAATGTTGAAAAATAACCTGCTGCTATTTATCTGGAAAGGTTTGTTTCCTTGTGTGCATAGACTTATTAATGAGTCCCATTTGAATCACAGATACAGGAAAAAAGTTGAGTCCTCTTTACAAATAAGCATTAATTAAAAATTAAGGTAAGTGATAATTTATTGAAAATATGTCACTATGATTCCAAAATAGATGATGAGTGTTACAACAGAAAACAAAATTCAAATCTATTTTTCTCAAAAATGACTTCTCCAAGTTGTCAAAATAATGACCTTTGTGGATTTACTAAATAACTTGCTACAGTAAGAGCTTTGTCTGATTTTAAACACATGCTCATCTTGTTTATTCATTACAGTTTTAGGAAAATTAGGGTAAACAGATAGTTTACAATCCCTTTCCCTTACAGCACTTCCAGAGATTATTTCACTATTTTTTTTTTTGCTAGGACAAAAATGTCTGAGCTGAAAAGAACGCAGGGGATATTATGGAAATAATTGTACACACATGCATGCAGGTTGCCTACCCCACAAGCAGAGCCTAGATAAAAGTCAATGTAAACCAGAGTGGGCAGCCATTGTGTTCACGCTGGGACATGAGACATCACAGAGATAAGTGTCAGGAAGGTTCAAATGCTAAGAGTATAGTGGAGAGTAAGAAATAAGACTTTGAAACTAGGGAATTTAGCCAAGCAAGTGAAAAAAATGGATAGTTTTTAATAGCATTCAAATAATTCACCTTAATGGCCTCTCTCAATTCACTCAGGGATATTTTTACTGGCCTAGAAAAAAATTTCACTCAGTTGAATGGCCAGCACTTGGTATAAGTGTAATAACAATTGTAATAGCATGTAAAACATATTCAGTAAATTATAAACAATGCACATAATCACCACATTTAAGTCACATCCAAACTGAGTGCGTTTATCTATAATTAACTTACCACCCTCTTCTTAATGAACTACTTCCAAAGTTCCTAATAAGAAAACACCACTGCTCTTTGGCTCCTCAAGAAGCTCCTCTTCTTGTAGGGTATGTTTTCAACTTATGTTATTTCTGTCTGTGACTCTGGATTTCTTCCTGCAAGTCCCATCCCTGTTTGTAGGAATCCTCTTACTCAGGCAATAATAGAACCTAGAATGATAGAGCTATTTGGTTTCATCTATATTAGTACACCTCAGAAACTTCCGAATGCAAAGTGTTTGTAAGCGAGCTAATGATGGCTCTCACTAGTTTTGATAAGGGAAATAAATCTCCAATACTGAGTAAAATGTCTGTGATTCAATTAAACAAATGTGTATGGAACACCTATAATACATTCTTGACTTTTACTAAGGCCACTGAGGTTTTTGAGTTCTGTCTTGGTAAAAATTTCTTTGAACTTTTCAAACTTTCATAAGTGGGCTATAAAGACACTATTTTAGATTACACACATACAAAATGGGTGGAAAGGAAACCGGATTTCCTATTGATGTACAATTCCTATTTAAACAATGACACTCCTACTCTGAAATTGTTATGAGTCAAATTTAGGGCAAACAATAATGGCAAAGGTGTAGGGTTCTGAGAAATATTTAAAATACACATTATAAGTTGTAGGTGTAGTCTAATACTACCTTATTTCAAATTGTTGGGAATATATCATACCCTTTGTAAAACAAGTGACAAGACAGAAAAGGCGAGAGAGGATATCCATTCTTATTCCAGCATAGCAAGACTTCTAAAGAAATTTTAATGCTGCTATTCCAAAGATCATTAAGATTAGAGGGTTGGAATTTTTATATTACTAAAGATTATATTAAGTGAGGATAAAGAGAACCCAAGATCTTATGTTCTGGCAAAAAAACTGGTTTGTAGATACTTGTTGTTTAAGAATAAGAATATAAAGAACATAACATTTATTTAAATAGCTCATATTAAAAGAAGGAAATAGTTTTACATTTAAAAACAGAATAAAATTTTAGGGAACACAGACTAAATTAAATTCATTTTAAACAATTCATACTATTATCTGAAATAGATTTATAATCAAACCGTGAATAGCCTTTTTCATAAAGAAAACCTCTCGTGTTTTGTAGGATAAATATTCCAGTTGATCTTAATGTATTTTAGCTTCAAATTATTCTCCTGTAACATGCTGAGATTGGACTAGATGGCCTTGAAGATTAGAGACTTTATGATCATCAGTAAGAAAGATTTTAGAAAAAGGACATTGAGTAAATTATTACAAGGGAAATAATCAAGCAGATCAAAGAGACCACATCAAAAGTAAGACTGTCCAAACGCCAGGTAAGGAGAGATTTTAAAGAGAATATCAAAACCCTGATCCTAATCACTAGCTAGAAGGAAAGCCACTGTAAACAATTTAGATTCTGAATAAACTCTTTACCTAATCTTGACTCACTGTGAAAATTTCACTTTTCTATTTGTAATTGTATTTGTTTAACTACTCTCCACTGAATGTTTACCTGAGAATTTTCTCTCTAGTTAACACTGAATAATGCTTATTACTATGACCTGTAAATACTTTTCAATATAGTCAGGCACATTAAAATGAGACAACTCCTTGAGATATGTGACCTCGGTCAGAGTGGAAGTAATGAAGTAATGAAAAGGGCTCATGGCAATAAATCCTGAGAATCTATTTTCTCAAGATTTCTTTGATATAAGAACACGAATTCAATTAAACTCCACTTCAGACAATAAATGTTTTGTAGCACAAGGCAGCTGTAAAAATATCATTAATTTGAATAAATGTTTCTTCTTCATTTAATCTTGAACAAAAACAAAATATAGGTTAGGGCAAGGGTGTTTGCTTTATAATTATTTGATCTTGGTGGGGCCATTTATGAAGTATAAGACCTTGATTGAAATACTTAACCTGACTAATGTATCTAATCTATAAAATAGATTAAATTTCAAAATATTTCTTGAATTGAAGGAGAAAAGACAAGCAAATTGCTAAGTATATTTGCTAGAATTTATAAGATAATCAATTCTGGTGAATATATATAACATTAATTGGAAGAAGTGTTTTTATACATGTTTATTACTTAGAAACTTATATGTTCTAATTATTTCTTATATGTTTATAATTGTTTCACTTGTAGTATATTTTCATTCAATATTAAATTCATATATTTCTTTTTTACAGATTTTATTTATTTATTTTTATAGAGAGGAGAACAGAGGGAGAAAGAAAGGGGGAGAAACATCAATGTGTGGTTGCCTCTTATGTGCCCTGCACTGGGGACCTGGCTCACAATGCAGGCATGTGCCCTGAGTGGGAATCGAACTGGAGACTCTGTTTCTCAGGCCTGCACTCTGTCCACTGAGCCACACTAGCCAGAACTAAATTTATTTATTTCAATTCTTTAAAATTAAGACCTTTACTGCCCCAAGAAACGACATGAGCTGTTAAGATTTCCTTTTGAATAGCTTCATTAAAATATAATTCAAACAACAAAATTTACCCCATGAAATTGAACAATTAAGTGGTTTTAACCATATTAATGGAGCTGTGAAACCGTCACTACTGTCTTACTAAGGAATATTTTCATCAGCCTAAAGAGAAACCCATACATTTTCTCCTTAGCTCTAAGCAACCACTAATGTACTATCTATAGTTTCCATAGTTTTGCTTAAACTGGACATTCTTATAAATTTAATCATGTAATATCTTTTATGTCTAGATTTTACACTTAAAATAGTATTTTCAGAGTTCATTGATGTTGCAGCATGAATTAAGTATTTCATTCTTATTTTAAATGAAATAAGCCAAGTGGTGAAAGACAAATACCATATGATCTCACCTATAAGTGGAACCTATTCAACAAAACAAACAAGCAAGCAAAATATAACCAGAGACATTGAGATGAAGAATGAACTGACAGTAACCACAGGGGTTGGGCAGAGGGGGATAAGGTGGGAAAGTAGGGGAAGGGTCATCTAGGAACATGTATAAAGGACCAGTGGACAAAGCCAAAGACAGGAAGGACTGAGGGTAGGAGGTAGGTGTGGGTGGGGTAGGGAAAAGTGGTGGTAGGAAAATGGAGACAACTCTACTTGGACAACAATAAAAATATGTAAAACAAAAAAGGACATCTAAAGTGTAAAAAAAGTATTTCATTCTTTTTATGGTTATATCATATTTTATGTTATGGATATGCCATATTTTGTTTATCTGTTCATCACTTGATGGGCATGTGTGTTTTTTCTACCTTCGGATATTTCTCACTTAAATTCTATCAGGTTTTGCTTCTATTCATTGATTTCTATCTTTAAGTTAGATATTTCATCATGTAACATTTTATTGCCTTGTTCTTTCTTTTACTATATTTCAAAAATTATTTTCATTGTTATTGCTTAGGACATTGAAATTAACATCTTTCTTTTTAGTTCTGATAGTTCAAATCTGCCATTAAATCCCTTTCATTTTTTTTAATTTCAGTTATTGTATTTTAACTCAATTCTTTTATAATATAATTTTATCTCTTTATTAATATTTTCTGCTTAGGCAGACAGATTTCTCATTTTTCTTTAATCCTTAGCCATATTTTTTTTAGTTGTTTGAACTTAGAATTGCTGATTTAAACCCTTTGTCTAATAAGTCTAATGCCTGGGCTTTTTTAGAAACAGCTTCTACTGACTATATGTGTATGTATATATGCTTTGCTGTACATGGGCCATATTCTTTGCATTTTCATATGCCTCTGTTGAGAATTTGACTTAAATAATATAATACAGCCATTGTGAAAATCAGTTTCTCTCTTCTTCCAAGATTTTTTTTGTTGCTGCTTGTTGTAATTGCTATTTGTCTTATTAGTGAATTCCCTAGACAAAGAAAGGTTAGTTCTCTAAAGCTGTTCTTTGTCATATTTTGCCACTGAAGTCCATTATCAGTTAGCCTAGGAGTCAGCAGATCTTCAGAGAGATGTTGCATGAATCGTCTTGAACTAATAAGTCTCAGCTGTTGGTGAAGGAGTCTTTGTGCTTTTGGGGTAGCTCCTCAATGGTCCAGCACACAATCCATCTTTCTGCTCTAGATTCACTATTTGCTCATGCAGAGCCTTGAAGTCAGTCAGAGGTGACAGAGGAGGGCCCATTCAGATTCTCTTTTCAAAATGCATGGGGCAGTGCATAAGCTGTGGCCTTCTAGATTCTCATGAATACTTTGGGACTTTTCAAAGAACATGAATTTCCAGGGTTTTTTTTTCTTTTAAGTATTTTGGTCAGTTTCCTATTAGCCCAGTCCGCATGGCCACTTCAGTCAGCTATGCCGTTAATCGATTGCTGCTGATTATTTACAACAAACACCATAAGGACAGAGCTCTTTGCACAGATACAGCTCCTAGTCAAGTCACATAAAGGCAAGACCAGAAGTGGTATTATCAGGCTGTACCCAAATGAGTCCAGATGGATCAAATAGGGATAATTTTTTAGGAAAGAGGTTCGAAAACAATCCCAACTTTTCTGACCTCTCCAAAGGCTGCTGAGATGCTAGCTCTAGTGAGGCTGTTGGTTTTGAGGCTGTTGTAGAGCTAGGCAGAGCGGGAGGAGAAAAGAGATGGCAAAACACCCTCAGTGCTCGCTGTACTTACTGAGATTCAGCTTTTTAAAAAACAAACAGTTCCTCAATTTTTACAAGTCTTTGGTTAATTTCCAGTGTTCTTCAAAGATTGATTTGAACAAATTATTGACAGTATTCTCATTGCTTTTATAACAAAACAGGTTTGGGGGAAGTTCTTTTTTCCAGAGGTGCTTCTACATTATTTTTTTCATTATTAAAACAATGCTACATATCTTAGCTCTCTTGAGCTTTATCCAAAATTGCATAAAATTGTTACATTTTTCATTATCTAATGTTAAAATTCCTCATACTTTAATAATTTTCTTGAATATGCTCTTTTTTAAATAGTTGATCAAATATCTACGGAATACTTAGACATGAAAAATTTGAATTACTCTTCTTGTGACTGGAAATGATTTTACACTCATTTAACTCATTACATTTATCCTCCTTGGAGATTAGAGTCATGGTATACTCTCCTGACATAATAGATTCTCTTCTTTCACATGTATTTATATTGGATGTTGGTTTTGACTTAAACTAAGATAAATGTAGGATCTATTAGTTTTTCAAGATACTAAATTACAAGTATTCATTCTTTCAAAAGACTGCTCAAGAGCAATTGAATAGCAATTTCTGTGTCTAAATATTTCAGGCATGTTTCTCTTTTCTTCATGACACTCTCATGCAGAGAATCGATGTGGAACTACTACCAATGCCACTGTAAAAATCAAAAACAAAGCTAATTTAAGCAGACATATTTATTGTATATATTTGAATTACCCTTGATGAAGTTCTAATTATTACAATTACAGAAAAACCAATAATATGTATTTATCACTGTAGGTTTAGGTGCTTCTTAATGAATTCTAGGGTGGGAGTAACAGCAATTACATACAATATAATGATTATATTGAAATTAGTTTATGAAAATACTGTTTGAAAAAGAGCCATGGCTGGTGTGACTGAGTGGATTGAGTGAAGGCCTATGAACCAAAGTGTCACTGGTTCGATTCCCAGTCAGGGCACATGCCTGGGTTGTAGGCCAGGTCCCTAGTGGGGAGTGCGAGAGAGGTGACCACACACTGATGTGTTTCTTTCTCTCTTCCTCCCTCCCTTCCCTCTCTCTAAAAATAAATAAAGAAATCTTTATAAAAAACAACAAAAAAAAAGAAGCCAAATCTGCCAAACTTCAGCCAAGAAAAAAATTATAGCCCCAAAACAGATTTACCAAGCTTAGAAAAGGATATGGCATGCTCTCCTAAGACATGGTCTCAGGGTATTTTCTGGGATAACATTATCCCATGCCTTAGCTCTGATATCTTTCCATTCTGGTGGTTTCAACTCAATTTCAAATTTCCATGTTGGATCAGTTTAATATGTATTATCACCCCTGTGGTCAGAGCATCAGGGTCCTATAAACTTTCTCATGCTGAATTTCTGTGTATCAATGAGATCAGGAAATGAAACTGCCTGTTCAGTACTTCTAGTCTAAAGGTAATAACTCTTCTCTGATAGGGTCACAGAATTCTCTGATCTTTGTAAGGGACCTGGTGAGATGTGCTGTACATGCATTTTATTTAGTGTTCAATCCAGATTCTTCTAACTCTGTCCTTTCTTTCATGTACAGTATGTTCATTATTTCAAGGAACATCAGGATCTTATGTGCCATTTAGTGTAAATTAATATGAATTAATAAAATGAAGTATTAACATGGCTAGTTTGCTGAATGAAAGCACTGAATGCATGTTTTATAAGTAGACATATTTTGATTGATTTGGCTTGAACCAATGTATATTTTAAAACTATTCTAAAAATTGTGCTGATTCCAGTCCCTTTACACCTTGGGAATGCTTCTCTGCATTCCCAGCAAGGCTGAACTTGATTAACAGTTACCATAGAGTTATAGTTTTTCCAGGCTAGAGAGACTGAGTGGGTATCATAATGGAGGTTTGATGATTTAATGAGGATTTCTAAGTATCAGAGTTCAAGTTTTTGGTATTCTTTCCAAACTAGTGCCCCCTTTTTTGATATTAATGTTAACAATAATGTTACAGTTATTATTTTCCCATCTGCCATAACTTCCTTAGTCCATTGCAGCTTTGTTCCTACCCACTGTTTTGGGCTGTTGTTGACAAATATGCTACCCACATATTATATTCATTTATGTTATATGCCCAACAATGCCATTTATGCTATTTTATACAATTGTTTTCACATCAGTTAAGACCAAAAAATGAGAAAATATGCAATAGTAGTATCCATTATAATTACAAAATCCACTTAGTTTATGTTTTCTTGATTGAATGTTTTATGCTTTCAAGAAAATTTCCTGTTGTCTCTGCATTTGTGTGCACATTGTCCCAGGTGATATTGATATATATATATGTATGTATGTATATATATGTATATATATATATCTCCACCAAAATAATTTATACAACTTATTTCTAAATCATGTAGACCTCATAATTGGAAGCAATCACAAAACTGAGTATCAAAAAAATGAAGGAGTGCATGGTTGTCTCTGAACTTGACTGCTATTGGATGGATCAGTACCAACTGTATTTAGTTTCTGCTTGCACATAATTGTCGAATTCTCAAAAAAGTCTGATTGGCATATTTAAGGTCACATGCCACTAAACTGAGTTACACAAATTAAAGTCAAACTCCAGAATCACATGTAAAATGTAGAAAATAAATGAGAATATGTAGTTACTAGAATGGTAACTTCATGGAGAGAAAAATGCAACAAAACTTTTCCTTCCTTTAATGAAAGTTTGGGCAAATTCAGTAGCTTTCAGGTCACTTTGATCATTAAAGAAGTGTGAAATCAGCTTAAACCACATCTCTCTTCTTGCCCTACCTCAGACTCAACCCTTTGCTGGGAATCTTGAAGCAGACACACTCTGCACATCACTCCTCCCTCCCACACTACCCACTTTCATCTGATTCTAATTTTTCCAGGACTAGCAGAGGCATGCTTTATTCTTGAGTGGAAACCTATTATCATTCTCTCAATTGCTGCTGCCCTCTGGCTGAACACTGATACATCATTGATACTTCTGTGTGGCAGGGATCTTGGGGCTCATGCAAGAGGTATTTTGATTCTTTGTTTTCTTTTTTTAAGAGGGCAAGGTACTTGCCTTGTTCCTGCTGCACAGTTCACTGATGTGTGCTATATGAGGTCTGTCAGGAAAAAGTGCAGCCATTGTTAATGTAACAAGAAAGGCTTATATGACATGAATATAACCTGGCAGCCAAGGAGAGTGGACTGGAATGTGCATGGGTGAACAATGATGACTTCACTATACTAGTCAAGGGAAGTGGTAGATGCCATTGAGTGAGCATGTGTACAACGTGTCTGTCACATACAAAATGACTGAGTGGGTAGAGCAATGAATATGCATCAATATTTGCCTTAAGCTTAAACATCCCTCCATGGAAACTATTCGAACGATTCAGAAGGCCACAGCTATGGGCAACTGAAGATTGGTAGCTTTATTATGACAATATGCCTAGCTCATTCATTGTCTTATTTAGAGGTTTTGTTTTGTTTTTTGTTTTTTTTGGTTTTTTTGCAAAACATGAAATCACCCAGGTGACTCAGCCCCCCTACAATTCAGATTTGGTGCCCTGTGACTTCTGGCTTTTCCCCAGACTAAAATCACTTTTGAAAGCAAAAAGATTTCAGACCATTGATGAAATCCAGGAAACTACAATGGGGCAGCTAGTAGTGATTGTGAGAACTTCCTGAAGTTCCAAGGTGCCTACTTTGAAGGGGACTGATGCAACATTGTCTTATATACAATGTTTCTTGATTCTTGAAGTTTCCTCAATAGATGTCTCTATTTTTCATGTTACATGGCTGGATACCATCTGGACAGATCTTGTGTTTGTTAGCAAGCTTCAGCCTGGCTTCTTTCAGCTCCTGCCAATATAGATGCTCCTATAAAACTGCTGCTGCTGAGATACATTTGTTGGCAGATAACCCTTTGTGTTTGTGATACCAGCACATATTTCAAGTCTAGGTAGTTTTCATACTGTCCACTTGATCCACCAGAAAACACTCATGGCATTACTGCCATGCCAAAGAGCAGGGAAAAGGCTACTTCTCTGCTATCCTCTGTCTCTCAGTCTACCAGCTTGTCAGCTGAGTTTCTCACATTGGCAGATGAGAACAGTTGCTCCCTAAGCAGAAAGAGAGCATGAACAACTTGCCACATGGTTATTTCACATTTGAATTATTTCATCCAAGAACTCTCTGCGTAAGTTTGTGTGTGCATAACAGAAAAATGAAGTTCTTAGGGTCATATGTATGGTAAATATTTCCCTAATTTATAGATTACTTTTGAAGTTTTTTACCAAATTATGTTGAATATGAAGTTTTAATTTCTAGTCAGTAAAATTTATCATTTTTATGATTCTGAATTTTGTGTTATGCCTTGAAACTCCTTTCCTTACAAGATTATAATTTCTCAGTTTTTGGCTCTCATAAAAGTCATTTGTATATGTTGATATTTGATCCATTTGAACTTATTTTGTTCTAAGGACAATGGTATATTTTTCATTTTATTTTTCAAGTGTCTCCCTGATTTTTAAATATAATTTACTTAATAATTTGAATTTCTTCACTAATTTTAACAATCACCTTAGTATATACTAAACACCATTTTGTTTTTGAATTTCACTTCTAAATCATTAATCAGATAGTAATTTTATAGATATTGTGTTTTTTTGCTTTGTAATTATTTAATTGATGTCTTTAAAATAATAAATGTGAATACTTGGAATATCTTTTTAAGTACTTATTATCTTATATGCTCCTTGATAAAGTTTTAACATTTTCTCCTGTAAGTAGAATACACTTATTTTTATGTTTATTAATAAATATGTTATGCTTTTTACTATTCTTCTGATCCTGTGCTGATTTCTTTCCATTCTATTTTCTAAATTGTCATTGTGTTTGTGTACATGCCTCTGAGTTACTATTGCATCCTGTACAATTACCAAAATATCTTATATTTAACTCTTTTTCAGTCTCTTGTATCTTCCAAATAAAAAAAAATCAAATCCTCAAGAAATACTGATAACTGTCTTCTGCATTCTAGTATTTGTGACTTCATTTTGTGTGTATGCTTTCTTATATTAATTGATGAATTCTTCCAGATCTATGTAAATAATGTTAGTTGCATGAAATGTCACTGTTCTTTTCCTCCTCTTCCTCTCTCTTCCTTTCTTAACTCTTTTATTTTAATAGGAATGTATTAAGTACTCTACCATTAAATGAGATAAAGGATTTTACTTGTACATGTGTGTGCTTGTAAATGTATGTATTCATGATATATGTCAGTGTTATCTGGAAACAAAGATGAATTATTTAATTTGAATATATTAAATATTTAAGGGCTTATATAAATTCCTAAAATAAATTATATTTTACTGATTCTGTGCATTACTTGAATGTTCAGGAATTCTATTTATTTATATCTACTTAGATTTTTTGTATTACCATTCATAACCATTCTGGATTTTTTTTTTTATTTTATCTTTACCAGGTTGCCCTACTAGCTTAAAAACTGGAGTCTGAAACCAAGCTTAAATTGATGATGCTTTAATTGGACAAACAAGTTTAATTAGGGTGAGAAAACAAAGGTAAACAGATAAAAAACATGTAAGTGATAATGATGTCATGGGTTATTGTTGGCTACTTCTTGAAGACAAGCCAGGGAGAGACAAGGCCAGTAGCTCAGAGAGTGTGTTTGGTAATGTGCATTGGTTTGCTAGAGTTGCTGTAATATACTATGACAGCCTGAGTGGTTTAAACAACAGAAACTTCATTTCTCTCAGTTCTGGAGAAAGGCGCCATGATCAAAGGGTATGCAGATTTGACTTCATCCAAGTTCTCCTTTCTCAGCTTGCAGACCTCCTTGCTGTATCTTCAGATGGTCTTCCTTTGTGCTTGCTAATCCCCGGTGTCTCTCTGTGTGTCCAGATTCCCACTTCTCATAAGGACACAAGTAAGATTTTACTAAGGACCACCACAACATCTGGGGGTAATAACCTCCTTAAAGACTTTAACTCCAAACAGGGCTACATTCTGTGGTACTGGGGGTTAAAACACAGAAATTTGGAGGGGTACCGGTCACCCAATAATACCACTCAAGGCTCCCAGAGGGTAAAATGGAGAGTTGTTTTGTATCAAATCCCCCTCGGTTTTTATTCACCAGGATTCATCCCATAAGTATTCACCTCTCCCAAAATGTAGCATTTCATAGAAGAGCTCAAGAAAAGGGCAGTCACGTGAATAAGCTCAGAGTGTGAGACCGGCTGGCCACGAAGCCTAGGGTTTTGATGTGTATTCTAGTCAACCAAGAATACCAGAAACACTGCAGAAGCAGTGCCGTTCAGCCTGAGTAGGTAGGTACATGTGTTTGTCTCAGTTGTCATGGTTAATGATAATCCTGGTTATGCTGATTTTACTTAATCGTGGTTATGGTGATTTCATGAGGGGCAATTATTAGCTATCATTTTCTTTCAGAGTTCACTTGTACCAGAATTATTTGTTCAATGAATTTGAAATTGTTCATTTGAGAAACCATGTGACCATGATATTTTGGGTAAGATTCTTTAACACAATTCTGTATTTGTTTTTAGTGATGATTCATGTATTTGAAGTTTCATAACTCTCCTTGAGTCAGTTTAAATAACATATACTTCTAAAACTTTTTATTGCATTCATTTTCAAATATGTTTTTATGGCTTTGTGTGAAATCATGCATTAAAAGCCAAATTAATTTCTATTCTTCTTAGAATATTTGTACTTTATGTTAATGTTTTTCATCTATCTCTTATAATTGTTTCTTAATTATAATGTTTTTTCTTTTCTAATTCATTAACTTCTACTTTAAAAAAACACATATTTCCTTTTTTGAACCTTCACTACAGATGTTTTTAGTAAAAACTTACATAAACAAAAAATATAAAACTTTCTTTCATTTTTGTCTTTTGTATTTTTGCATTAGCTAATGTACTTGACATCTTTTTATCTGAAAGCTTTGAGTCAATTTGTATTAAAAGTATATTCATTATGCAAAATACGTGAATTTTAAATCTGAGTGCTTTTTGTTTTAAGATACTTGAGTTCAACTCTCTCGAATGTGTTCATGTTTATTATAATGGGAATATTTAACCATAAATCTGCCATTTTACCTTATGATATTTATAGATAATTTCCATAAAATAAAAAATCCTAATTTTTTGCTTGAATTAATTTTGAAAATGTTATACATCCATGTAAATGACACTCAAAACATGATATAGAGCATTCTTTCATACACTTTTCCAGTCCAGTTTCCAAATCTGTAGAAGCAATCACTTTCTGACTTGTAACATGAAAGATTACTCCTACCTGTTCTTATGTCATACAAGTGCAATCATATATTATGTGTTTTGGGTGGGTTCATCTTTGTTTAGTACACATAATGCTTTTGAGATTCATCCAGATTACTTATATCAGTACCTTTTTTCTTTTAATAGCTGAATAGTCTTATTCTGTATAAATATACCTAAATGTGTTTGTCCATTCTCCTGTTGATATACATTTGGTCATTTTGGTATGAGGGAACTGTGAGTCATTATGAGCTAAATTCTGTCTCTCCAAATGAAACCCTAACTTTTCACAGTTCAAAATGTATTTGAAAACGGGACCTATAAAGAGGTTATTAAAGTAATATGAGGTCCTATGAGTGGAGTCTAATCTAATCTGACTGGTTTCCTTGTAAGACATGTAAACTTATAAAACAGATGCCTGGGTTGCACCTGCACAGAGAAGTGACCATGTGTGGAGTGGAAAGGCAGTCAGTTCTCTGCAAATCAGAGAGCGAGACCTCAGAAGAAACCGAACTGCTGACAACTTGATGTTGGACTTCTAGCCTCCAGAACTATGAGAAAATAAATTTCTATTAAATCCCTCAACTTATGGTATTTTGTTTATGGTAGCCCTTGCAAACAAATACATGGATGAAGCTTCTGTGATATCCTGTGGTTTTTTTTGGTGGGCATATGTATTGTCTTGAGCAAATATTTTGGAGTAGTGTTAGATTTATGTCTAATTTAAAAACAAACTGCCAGACTTCTCTCCAAAGTGGCTGTATAATTTTATACCCCCATCAGCAATATGTGCATATTCTAGGTGTGCCGTATTCCTGCCCATGTTTGGTGTTATTCTCTCTCTTTTTGGGCTATTCTAGTGGGAATGAATTAGTCTTTAATTTGGTTTTAATCTGCTTTTCCTTAAAGAATAATAACACAGAACAGCTTTCCATATACTAATATACCACATATTTAGTTTTTTGTTATTGTGTTACTAATTTGTTCAGTTTATCTATTTTCAGCAGTTCTATTTAATTTTGAATGGCTCATATCTATTATGGATTTAGGGAGTGTCTTTATAAAAAATGGATGAAAGTACTTTGTCAGATACACGTCCCAGAAATGGTTTTGCCTTATCAATATTTTGCCTATTAATTTTCATAGTTATATTTTATCAACAGAAAGTTTTAACTTTGATGGAGACAAATTTATTTTTTTATGCTTAATCTTTGTTGTTTCCTCTTCAATACATCTAAGCTTATTCAGAGACTGTGAACATGCTATCATACACCCCTTAGAGGCTTTATGGTTTGGGCGCTGTATCATATATCTTGTACTAATTTTTTGAGTAGGGAGCAAATGGCTTCAAAACAATTACTTAGAAAGACTTGCAATATTCTTGCACCCATTCTTTTAGAATGATTTTCTTCAAAATAAAAAGTATTGACCACAAGATAAAGACTGGAATGTTTTTTCTCAGCCCAGATTTAGTAAATTCCCCTTCTCCTATTGGTCCTTCAGGGATCGGAAGGGCCATGTGCATCTGTTTTCTTACCCAAGAGGGCTTGTCAGTTTTTAAAATTTAGTTCACTTAAATTTTATATTTTCAGCTTTCTGGTATTTGTTTGGGAATTTATTGCTGTTGTTTTTATTAAGGGAATGCATTATTTAAAGAAATCAGTGTAAAGTTGATGGACAGGACTATTTCCAGTGGGGGAGGGGCCTTTCTCAATCAGTTGCCTATTCTAAACTTAAGATCTATAAGAATGTATTTAAAACTATAATTTTACATGCAGCATCTCTGGTGGTTTTTTTTTAATTGCTTGAGAGATTACCTATTTTGGACCTGGATCCTTTCTACAGATCCTAACTAGAAGTGGCACTGCCACATACATTGTTTCATCTTGCTTTAGATATCTTCCTATAAATTTTGCCCTTTTGTTTTTCTTACTCAGCATTTTGATGGATTTAAACATTCTCTTTAGTTTTTCTAGTATTAGCATTACAAATTTAATATAACAAAGCCTCTATTTTCCATTTACCACTCTTATAAATAAAGTGCTATTTCATTTTATTTCATTCTATTTATCTTCCTTGATCATTTCAAACTCCCAAATTTTATTAGGAAGATTTAGTAATACTCATACTAAGAAACTATATAGTAATTAGTATTATTATCTTGTATGCACAATCTATTTTAAACTTTGTATTATGATATTTAAATAACATCTCAAACCTTTGTTAGCCTTTGTTTTATATTTTAATAAATCTAGTCACCACTGTTACATTTTTATAACATGGCTTGTCATTCCTTAGAGAGTAATTTGAGGTCTCCCTTGGTTAACTGGAATAATATTTAGCTAGGCTGCATATAGGGACGCAAAGAAAGAAAAACTTGGACAATCATAATAGAAAAAGTAATAAAATAGAATTAAAAAATAATTTTAGACAATATATATGTCTGTGAGGCTTCTCTATGTCCTCCATGGAGAAGCATCTATTTAGATTCTTTTGCCCATTTTTTCATTGGATTGTTTGTATTCATGGTGTTGAGACAAACAAGTTTTTAAATATATTTTGGAGATTAAACTTTGTCCTATGAATCATTAACAAATATATTTTCCCATACAATTGGTTCCTTTTTCATTTTGCTATTTTCTTCAGTCATGCTGACTGAAGATTTTTAATTTGATGTAGTCCCACTTGTTTATTTTTTCCTTTATGTCCCTTGCCCTAGGAGATATACTGGGCAAAAATATTGCTGTGTGGGTTAACTGAAATTTTACTGCCTATTTTCTGCTAGGGCTTTTATGGGGTCACAACTTATATTTAAGTTTTTTATCCATTTTGAGTTTATTCTGATATATGGTGTAAGGTGGTGGTCTAGTTCCATTATTGTTTTGCATGTACCAGTCCAGTTCTCCCAACACCATTTACCTCACACTGGTCAGAATGGTCATTATTAATAAGTCACCAAACAACAAGTGCTGGTGAAAATGTGGAGAAAAGAGAACACTATGCACTGTTGGTAGGAACGCAGACTGGTGCAACCTCTGTGTAAAACAGTATGGAATTTCTCAAAAAATCTGAATATAGAACTGATTTTTGACCTAGTAATTCCACTGCTGGAAACATATCTGAAGGAACCCAATACACTAATTCCAAAGAACATAAGCACCCCTATGTTCATTGCAGCCCTATTTACAGCAGCCAAGTGCTGGAAACAGCCTGAATGGCCATCAGTAGAGGAGTGGATTAAAAAACTGTGGTACATTTGCACAATGGATTACTACGCTATGCAGCAGAAAGAAAGAAGGAACTCTTACCTTTTGTGACAGCATGGTTAGAAATGGATATCATGCTAAGTGAAATAAGGTAGTTGTTGAAAGACAAATACCATATGATCTCACTTATAAGGATTCTAATTACAAAATAAACAAATGAACAAAATAGAACCACAAGCATGGGAACATGGAACTGACTAAGTGTGGGAGAGTAAGGGATAATGGTAGACAGAAAGGGAAGGGGCTAGTCAAAAATCATGTATGAATGACCCTGGGACATGGACAATGATGTGAGGATTGACTGTGGAAGCAGGGAGCAGCCTGGCCAGCAGAGGGCAAAGGGGGGAAATTGAGACAACTGTAACAGAATAACAGTAAAAAAGAATATATAGGTTATATATTCCTGATCTACTACATATTCAGGAATACTGTCTACCTTGATATATTGCAGAATCACTCCACTTTCTTCTGACATTGAATGCTATGTGGGAAAAAAGCAAGAAACAAATAATCGCCTGAAAAAAACAAACAAAACTATCACCTTTTTCCTCTCTTAGACAATTGTTCTTTCTCTCTGATTTCCATAGGATTATTTAGTTAGTTATATTTGATAAGTTAATAAAGCATACTGTTAAATTGTTCCTAAATTGTCACCTTTTTCTTGTGTACATTTGCGTGAGGAGAAGTAAAGAGTTCTCAGTAAAATGTATCCATGCACAGTATTTTTCAAAGTGTGTAGTGTTAGGTTGCGGTTCTCACTTTGAGCAGTGTCAGGAAATCTTTTGTTTCTTTGGTTTACTTTTGTAATGTTCTTACTGTAAGAGGAGTAAGTTATGTTTTAAGTTTAAAAATTCCTGGCTGGCGTAACTCAGTGGATTGAGCACAGGCTGAGAACCAGGCATCGCAAGTTCAATTCACAGTCAGGGCACATGCCTAGGTTGCAGGCCATGGCCCCGAACAACTGCACATTGATGTTTCTCTCTCTCTCTCTCTCTCTCTCAAAATAAATAAATAAAATCTTTAAATAAAATATATTGTCCTAGAAAAATCTCAGTCTCTCATGTGACAAATATTGCATCTCTAATAGTAAAAACCAAAACTGAAAAACACTTATCAAAAAATAGTGAATTTTAACTTAAAAAAATATGAAGTTCAGTATTTTGGCTTTGGTGGTCAGTATTATTTTCAAACATTTAAATATATTTGTGTTTAAATTTTAAAGAGTGGGAAATTCTTACAGATTGACATTTTGCAGATATCAATCCAGACTATATTTTGTTAAATGTCTACATTTTTTCTAATTTTATTTTAATCATTGTTCAAGTACAGTTTTCTGTCCATTACTGCCATCCCAGCCCACTCCCTCCCATTTCCAACCCCCTTGTTTTTGTCCATGTGTCCTTTATACTTGTTCCTGTAAACCCTTCCCCTTTTCCCTTGAAATGTCTACATTTTTTTCCAGATGCTATCATTGTGTAGTGGTGGCATTTCATTTCCAAAATCCAAGGACCTTGGCATGGCACATAAAGCCCTTTGACACTTGCATGAAGTCTATTTATCTATCCAGCACAATCATTCCCTTCAAATAGCCTATATAAAAATCAGGTTCCCCCAGCTGGTGTAGCTCAGTGGACTGAGCTCGGGCTGCGAACCAAAGTGTCGCAGGTTCAATTCCTAGTAAGAGCACATGCCTGGGTTGCAGGCCATGACCCCCAGCAACTGCACATTGATGTCTCTCTCTCTCTCTCTCTCTCTCTCTCTTCCTCTCTTCCCTCTCTAAAAAATAAATAAATAAAAAATCCTCAAAGAAAATCAGGTTCAATTATTCAAAGAAGCACTTAAGATTCTATATTCTACTTCAGTCTCTGTAGATGTTACTGCTACTGCCTAGATTGCTCATCTTTCATTCTTTATTCACAGAGATTCAAATGTGTCTTCAGCATCCAAATCACATGCTGTGTTCTTCATCTGAAATGTAAGGCGAATTGTCTGACCCACATATATTTACTATATTAGTAGAAATTTCTTATGCATTTCAATCACTTGTTTGTACTTGCTCCTAGACTTTGTGCTCCTGGAAATAAAAATAATGCCTTATTTATCTCTTTTTTTAGTGCATAGCATGATATATGGCCTTAACAGTCTTAATATTGCTAGATGAATGTCCCACAATAGTTCATTGACTACACAGCTAATGTTCATTAATTATTGAACTACATTTCCATACTATTTTTATTAAGTAAATCTAGTATGAAATTCACCAAAATCTATCTGTCACTAAAGATAATGAAATTGAGCAAAAGCTTGTAATTTTTCAGACCTTATTCATGTCAGTAATACTCTCTTGATACCTATATTTGTTACAGACTTCTTGATCTCCCTTCTGTATCTCCCTTTTGAGATACAGAATATCTCAAAATACAACCTAAATATAAGTTACACATAGCAAGCTTTAGACAGAGGGGGGAGCTAGCTATGCATTGGTTCTATGAATGGAATTTTTTTCATAATTGTGATAAGATAATAGCTTGATCCTAGACTATTTTCT
Source organism: Phyllostomus discolor (assembly GCF_004126475.2). Taxonomy (NCBI): domain Eukaryota; kingdom Metazoa; phylum Chordata; class Mammalia; order Chiroptera; family Phyllostomidae; genus Phyllostomus; species Phyllostomus discolor. The sequence continues at coordinate 32,649,311 of NC_040911.2, forward strand.
GAAGTAAGCCAGAGATAGGAACCCAGCTGGCTGAACTGTGTGTGAATGATGCATTATACATGACAGAAGGTGTGGGAGGGCAGAAAGCCATCATCAATTAGGAGAAGGGTAAAACAGTGCAAACATCACAAGTTAAATGGGAAGTTTTCATTGTAGTAAGAGTTACAGAACTTTTCTTGGCAGGTTTTGGTATTTTACCATATTTATGACATCTACTAAAATTTTTCCATCTAAAAGGGATGCTAGTTGATACAAAGATGAAAGATAATGTTAACATTGTAACATTGATATCCATAATTTTTAAGCAGAGAAGAAAACTATTATAAAGTTTTCTTGACCCTGAATCAAAGTGCTTGATGCTGAGTTCTTCAAATTCTTAGCAGATACCTATTTCATGTCTTCGCTCACACAGCATGCATGTGCTAGCTGAGAAAATATTATTTCAAATTAAAAAAGAAAACAACAACAACAGAAACTCTTCTGAAATTGTAAATATGTAATTTTAGGAACATAGGGTAGAGATATACTGTGTCCCCACAGGGAAATATTTATGAAAATATCAATAATAAATCTATTAAACTCATTCTATTCTCAGATAAGTGAGGATTTCAAATTAGAAAAAGGAAGTCAAATGTTATGCCCCATTCAACTTTCATGTTTTCATTGTTTCACCTGGCTATTGCCAGGAATGATCAAAGTATTTGTATTACCAGATAACCAGCTCCCTGAACAACATGATGCTAGCTGTTTTGGAATTAAACAATATTTCAAGATAATGGAGTGTTCTAATGTCTTGTCTGGGATCATTTGCGACTCTGGTAAATGCCGTTTAACTTTCATCTCTGATAAGACACTATGATTTCTTTCTTCATAATAGCTAATTGTTGTTCTGTGATTTATTTCAATTTCCCATAGATATATGCTTTTCTCTTATGACTTAAGAAATAAACCGATGTACTTCATTCTGGTCTTTAAAAGTTCTGAGACTACTTATAAACACTTAATCATGAAATGGATAGAAAGTAAATTTCATGGGATTAATTACCTCCTGTCTTGTTTGCCACAACATCCCCAGTTCCCAAAATAGGAGCTCGTATGGTAAGTATCCACTGCCTATGGGTGGATCAAACAAATGAGTAAGTCCAGTCATTCATATATTGCAGAATAAATTAATTTTACTCTAATTACAGGCACAATCGAAGCTACAGTCTCCTATGAAAGGATCCTTGTTTCTTTTCAAATATTTTGATACTCAGGAGCCTCAATATGAGTCACCTTCAAAGTCAGAGAGTGATTTAGCTTGTCTATACATAACAAAGAGAGAAAATAGCCATGTCCCTTGTAATGTGCGTAAAGTGGCCTCCTCACGGCAATTCTTTGCTCCTCACGGCAATTCTTTGCTCCTCACAATTGATTTACATTCATACAAAACTCCTCAGAAGTAGTTTAAAGAAATCTGAGGACTTGAATGTGAACCTAAGAGTCAAGCTCTAGAAGCAACTTTGTGATATTTTTTTTCACATCCTGAATGTTTTGATAGTGCTGCTGCCTCTTTCAGAGTTACGTCTTACATTTCAAATGAGGAGAATGACTCTGCTGCTATTACTGAACTGCAAAATGCTCTCAGCAGTTCTATAAAACCTATTGTAATTCCAAACAATTGAAACCTGTAGAGCTTTCTTCAAATGTAAGGTTTATAATGTACTAAGCAAGGAAATGTTTACTCCAAGAAAAAGTATTTAATTTTCACACTCTCTATACCATATGTGCTTGATATAGCCAAATAACGATCTTTATGACAAAGATCACTTTGCACAGAAAGTGATAAAATTAGCAGTATTAAAAGTTTACATACAGATTTGTTACAAAAATTTAACATTGATGAAAATGAAGTGGCTGCTTTCTTTTTTTCTTAACTGCTCTGCTCAGAGTGCCCTGAGAAAGCATGTATCTTTCAAACTCTATAAATTCATCCGAATAGAGGTCAAAAGATGTAAATTAGCATAAAGTCCCAAGACTTCTTTTTTTTAGCTTTCAATGAGCAAATTAGACTTTTTGCTACTACTGCTTTTCCTACTGGTTTCAATTATCTCCAAGCAGATTCAATAAAACACAGAGAGCCCTGTGGAAAAATAAACATCCAATGAAAACTGCACGGATGTGCAACAAGACCCGCACAGAGGACACAGGGGGATGTGCACCTGCCAAAGGTCTAGATGCAGCTGCGAAGTCATATTCATGGAATAACAAGGCATTAAAATAGTAATAAATTCTCCCTAGGACAAATGAACAAGAAGTTAATGGTGGATGAGGAAAGAAAGATGCTAACTCTTGAGGAGACTGGATAGTGAAAAGAAGGAGGAAGGTATTATTTTTTATTAATGAGTGGGGCTTCAAAATTGTATTGTTGGACATATTAGAGAAGTTAAACATCAAAACAATTCCTCTCTTTGCTATTTGCTAGTTTGAGATTGGTCAAGTTATCAATTATCTTCAAGTGTATTCATACATAACAAGATGGTATTGTTACAGAACAACAAGGTGGGGACTAGGCAATATACTATTACCTGAAAGGAACCCCCAGGTTCGTTACGTCCATCGCCTATAGGAAAGATGTCTCTCAATGCCAGAGATTTGTGAAAAGGAAAGGAAATGTTTACTTAATGCTATACAAACTTAAAGTAGTAACCTAATGTCTTCATCAAAATCCCAAACTCCCTTAAAACACCCACAAACACTCACAGTCCTTCTTTCCCCCTTTGCCCATTCTGGAGTACTGTACCTCAAGAAAAGAAATAGAAGTCCTTGGCTCAGGCAACTCCTGGTTCTTCTCAGTAATCCATCTTGGCTAGGAGACCTCCCTCAGTTCCCGGCACCCTCAGCTGTGTTGCCAGGGTCTCTGCTAAAGCCAGGTGGTGGTTTCCCCTACTAATGCTGCGGGGGTCCCCACTCTGGCAAAGGTGAGTGGTCCTCTCTCTGCCAGGGCCATGGGAGTCCCCACTCAGCCAAAACCGTGTGTTTCTCTCCTGCAGGGCTGACTCATCTGGGTTTAAATCCCCATGCCAATCTTCCTTTGCAGTCCCATTTCCGACTCCTCCTACAATCAGTTACACCTGCCAGTGCTCATATCCTTCCAGCTTTACTGGGCTGCCATTGTGGGTCTGGGAAGGTGTGGCCCCATGTCATGGAGCCAATCTTCTCCAAGCTCTTATGCAGGCACTGTAACTCTGGGGACCTGCCCCCTAGTCACATATTGGAGGGGGGGAGCCCCTTTCCATCCCTCTGGCCCAGAGGATGGCCACTGCTATTTAGCATATCTAAGCGACCAGCCAAAGGCTATAGGTATGTTAAATGACTATGCAAAGGATTAGCTGCAAAGCTGTTGCTGTAGAAAACAGCCCTGCATGTTCTTGCTCCTTGTGTCCCTTCTCCCAACTCACACCTGTGGGTTGTGGGGGGGCAGTGAGGACATCCTAAAATCTCCTGGACACCTTGAGTTCTTGACCCCATTTCAAATGCCTATTTGGAGTCCCCTCTCTTGGCTGCACCCTGTAACAATGCACTCAGTATTACTAAGTTAACATTTTCTTACAATGATCTAATGCATGTAAAATCCTGAAAATTACCAGGTACTGTATAGTTAATGTTTAATAAACATTTAATAATAGTCATTATTTATATTCCTTGGATCCATTCACTTTCAATCAGGTGACTGCTCAAGGCTAATTAGCTCCCTGAAGCAATATAATGTCCTCCACAGAGCAATGTTAAAACCTCTATGTATGCCTGTATATCTGTATATTGATATATGGTCTTTAAACTTATAACTTAAAAGATTTTTTAATTAAAATGATGCCTTTTTTGCAAAAACTGAGGTTCTCCAACTTTAAATCTGATTTACAATTTAATCCTAGTATCAACATGAAATAAGGAAAACAGTTTGGGTTGGAGTCTTCGATCTTGCTTCTGAATATGGCTTGGTTGTTTAGCTGCATTATCCCAGACACATTAAACCAAAAAATCTTAATTCTTCACCTGAAAAATCTAACTCCATTAGAACTGTGTGACGATTTAGATCAGGTATACAAAGGAAGAAGGCCAAGGAAATAGAAGATTCACAAACATTGAAGAATTGTCCTTTTATACAATTGTAAGAATCAATGTTAAAAGGAAAAATAGTCATCTCTTGCCAAATCAACTTTTGTGTTTTGATGAAACCTAAGCAACACAAGTTATGTATGTGTAGATATCAATAAGTCTGTTTGCTTCCAATAAAATATTTAACAGTAATAATTATTATGATTAGAATATGTTACTATAAGAATACTCTATAGATAAATTATACAGATGCATTCTGATTTATTTTTTTCTGAACAATGTTTAGAACTGGAACTGTACCTTCCCTGCTCAAAAGAGAACAACATGTATCAAAACGCCCTTTTAATCTATTGTGTTTTTGCTCACATTTTTTCTTAGGACAAATACTTCTACTATTTAGCATAGTCTGTTATGTATCTTATTGAAAATGAAAGTTAGTGGTATAAACATACTAATCATTCTTTTATATGACATTTTATTGTAAAGTTCCTAATATATACAACATCAAGTACGATTTATTTATTCATTTAATTTTTATGAATTACAAAAACTTAAGATTCACTACCAACTTATTAAAATTAAAAGAAAATTTAGAGATTCAAAAAAGTATCTGTTCTAAATCCAAATGTTTTTCAGATTTGGGAGAGAAGATGATAAAGTACTGACTCTTTTATTATTCTTTTCTATCATTTGTCAGTGGGTAGAAGTTTATTTTTTAGACCAAGAGCTGACAATTATATAGATTCCTGTCCTATGTCACATGCTTAATACTTTATCAGTTTGCAAGGTCTTCTTCCCAGCATATGATCATTAAGCTATTTAAATGTGTGAGATTTTCGTATTTTTTAGAGGTGCCTTAAGATGTTTTTATTCCCCCTTTGTTTATTGCCAAGCAATGCCTACTACTGGTAGTCACCACCCAAAGTTCTCTGGGGAACAAGTTAACACAGTGAGATGAAAGACATTTTCTCCTAATAAAAAGAGGTAAAACAGGATTAATAATAGTAAAAGATAAAACACAAAATAACTGAGCTATGGTATACTATGTCTATGTGAAGGGTAAAATGATTTGGAACTTAGGAAGAAAAAAATGGGCTACTCAAGAAAGTTATTTAGGACTCTGCCTTCCTGAATGTAAGGAACTCTCATATTTGGACTTGAGAGAGCAGATTTTCTAAGTGGAAGCATGATTATGAAATATATATGTATATATACACCTACATGTATGTATATATATATATACACACCTACATATAATGTAGGTGTATATAAAATATGTCTATATAAGTCTTTCATACTGTGAGTCAGTTTGATTTGATTACAGGAGAAATATGAATACACAGTTGGAAGTTACAATGAAAAATATAATGGTGGCAGATCTAATCTAGGATAACAAAACTAAAAATTGATCAGGAGGCTAGTTGATTAACCTATATTGAGATGAAGCCATTAATTAGTGCCCAGCAAGAATTATAAAGAGAAGAAAATTACAATAAAAACTAGAAATGTAAATTTAGGAAGATTTGACTACAAACAAAAGTATATGCAGTCCAACAGTATTCTTTGATAATGCCAACGACGTTATTCAGAATAACTGGGAAAAAATTTATTTAATTCTGCATTGATCAGATTTTTAATCATCTGTCACAGAAATCTCTGAATATATGCACTAGACATTCAACTGCCTGGATGCATACCTGAATTCAACTTTATTCAATATATTAGCATTCCAATATGCTCCAAAGGTCAGCTAATGGTAAATCTTCTTTTCTCTCTATAAAAACTTGCCCTAACTTGCCTGCAGCAAGACAAGTAAAGAGAAGAACTTTTCTTAGAAAACTTTCAAAGTTATACTGAGGCAATATGTTGCTATTTTGATAAGAATTTATACATTTATTTTATCTAGTTGTAAGTAATTATAAGAACTTGTGTATGTCATTATACATGGCATATATTTTTAATTTTGCATTATTACTATTACTAAAATTTATGCCTAATTAACATACATAATTTAAATTCTGTATTAAGATTACAAATAAAACAATGTATTTATAGAGAGAAAGCATGTTCATATATATGTCTCATGACAAATGTAATGCTAAAACAACCTTGCCTTTAATTTAGAAAATTGTTTCAACTTCAATGAATACAAAATGATGTGGATAATTATATAAAAATCCATTTTATACCATAGCTTTTTTAAAAGTATATTTTATTGATTATGCCATCAGAATTGTTCTAATTTCCCCCCTTTCCCCCTCCACCCAGTACACCCTTTTCCTCCACCAATCCCCTGCTTTGTTCATGTCCTTGGGTCATGCATATAAGTTCTTTGGCTTCTCAATATCCTATACTTTGCTTAACACCCCCCCACCCCGCCTATTTTGTACCTGCCAATTACACTTCTTAATCCTTGTAACTTTTTCTCCATTCTCCCCCTTCTCCCTCTCAGATGATAACCCTCCAAATGATCTTCATGTCTATGACTCTATTTCTGTTCTATTTGTTCACTTAGTTTGTTTTTGGTTTTTAGATTCAGTTATTGATAGTTGTGAGTTAGTTGTTATTTTAATTTTCAGAGTTTTGATCTTCTCCTTTTTCTTAAATAAGTCCCTTGAACATTTCATATAATAATGGCTTGATAATGATAAATCCTTTTAGCTTTACCTTGTCTGGGAAGCATTTATTCTGCCCTTCTATTCTAAATGATAGCTTGGCTGGATAGAGTAATCTTGGTCATAGGTCCTTGCTTTACATCACTCTGAATACTTCTTGCCAGCCCCTTCTTGCCTGCAAAGTTTCTTTTGAAAAATCAGCTGATAGACTCATGGGAACTCCTTTACAAGTAACTCTCTGTTTTTCTCTTGCTGTTTTTAAGATTCTCTCTTTATATTTAAACTTTGGCATTTTAATTATGGTGTGTCTCAATGTGGTCCTCTTTGGGTCCAACTTTTTTGGGATTCTCTGTACTTTCTATACTTGTATGTCTATTTCCTTCACCAAATTAGGCAAGTTTTCTTTATTATTTTTAAAATAAGTTTAAAATTTCTTTCTCTTCCTCTTCTCCTTCTGGCATCCCTATGATTCGAATGTTGACACTTTTGAAGATGTCCCAGAATGTTCTTATACTCTCTTTGATTTTTTTAAAAAATAATCAATTAACTAACAAGTTATTTCATTCTCTTCCAGTTGAGTGTTTATTTCTTCCTGATGTTGCAATTTTTTTATTTGAATTCTGGCTTCCTTTCCTTTACTGTTGATTCCCTGTGGATTTTTCTTTATTTCATTTAGTATAACCTTCATCCCTTCCCTTATGTTTTTGCCATACTTAATGATTTCTCTGAGCATCCTTATCACTAGTGTTTTGAACTCTGCACCTGATAAGTTGGCTATCTCCATTTCATTTAGCTATTTCTCTCAGGTTTTGTTCTGTGTTGTTTTTTTTTTATTTGTGCTATATTTCTTTTTCTCCTCAATTTGTCAGCCTCCCTGTCATTGTTTCTGTGTATTAGGTAGAACTGCTTTAATCCCTTTCTTAGCACTCCAGTTAAGTTGTATGAGGCAGAGCCTTAGGTATTCACCAGGGTGGGGCAAACTGCTTCTCCACTTTGTGGGGAGGAGGGGTCAGAGAGGGGGCGATGTCCCTGCCTGGCCTCTGGTGGCTGGCCTGGCACTCATCCCATTTCCAGTCACTTCACTCACTTCCTGTATGTGGCTGGTGCCCTTTTAGCTATTGCTGTGGTGGTGATTTTTAGAGTGGGTGGATTTGTGTAGCTTTTAGGACTATGCATGACCTTTGAAGGACTCTCCCGTGTAGTAGACTGTTCTACATGGTGTGGGCCCAGCTACCACTCAGAGATACACAGGACCCACACCCACGGATAGGTTCTCCTGTGGGGAATCAGGCCTGCAATGCACGGAAGCTACTATGAGTTTTGCTTTTTGCTAAAACTCCCTCACCCTGAATTGAGGACATTTACTGCAAAGCAACTTCCTAAAAACCATGTTAAACCTTCCAAGGATGAGTGTAACTGGTCCAACTATTTTGCCTTTTTATTTGCAAATATCCGTCTTCTGTGATGTGATTAGCAGCATTGGCTCCTTTGTCTTCTGTAAAAGGTAACCACCTACAGTGAGCCTGTGCATAGTAAATGAGGACCATTGTATAATGGGTGGAGAAACCCAATAAAGTCCTGTCATGGTGGAGGCCGAGGCTTTTGCTTCTCTTGACAGAAAAGCCACGCTGTCCCTTTTCCTCCACTGGACTCAGTAGTCTGTGTGAATGTCTCAACCCATCCATAATTATGTGGACACTGTGGGCCAGTGTCTGCATCATTCCTGAGGAAACAAAAGTTTCTTCCACTGCCCCAAACCCCACTGGTTTTTATAGCCAGAAGTCGTGAGGCTTTATTTTCCCAGGGCTGAAACTGTGATCTGTGTGGTTTGGTCTAGGGCTGGATCGCTTGCTTCCAAGGTGTCCCTCCTGAGTTTTATCCACTGCATATGAATGTGGGACTGTCATTCTGCTGCTGCCACCTCTCCACACTGCACCATGTTCTCTTTGCCAGGCTCCCCACGTCCACCCCTCTTACCCATCTGGATGAATGTGGCTTCCTTAAATCCTTGGTTGTAGGAGTTCCATACAGTTCAATTTTCTGGCAGTTCTGGGTGTTTTTTTGTTTTGATTTTAGTTGTAGTTCTTCTTGTGGTTGCATGAGGAGGTGAAGCATATCTACCTATGCTTTCATCTTTTATGACATAACTATTATCCTTCCTTTTCTTCATAGAGAAATTGTCTTCACGAAACATAATAAGTAAAGATTATCTAAATTTTTTAATCAGAGTTTTCCCATCCTACAACCTCTAAAAGACATCTTAAGTTAGAAATAAGAGCACATTACTTTATCCTGCCTGAAGACATTTATACCTCCTCTTTGTGACACACATCCATCATACCCTAGCTCTATATAGAGGCTGACAAATTGGGGAATGTTACTTAATCATTACCTGAGAATTTCCTTGCATGTCTACAGAGCTTTGAAGGAGAGCATTACATTATTAGTTTTCACAAATTTGAGAATCCTTATGTACCCTATAAATATAAGAAATATTTGATTTCAACATCCATCTCAGAAAAAGCAATATCATTCTGAAAATATACTCTGCCTTAAGAAACCCAGTAAATTATACCAAACCCTGGCATAGTTTATCTATGTTTGAGAATATTAGATGTTACAACCTCATCCAATCTGTCAACTTGGTCAAATCATTTTTTATTGTTATTCTACTACAGTTGTACCAATTTTCCCCCTTTGCCCTCCTCTGCCCACCCCACACCTTGCTCCTGCAGTCACTCCCCACACTGTTATCCATGTCTGTGCATCATTCATACATGTTCTTTGACTAGTCCCTTCTTCTTTCCACCATTTTACTTCTCCCCCTTCCCTCTGGTCACTGTAAGTCTGTTCTGTGCTTCCATGCCTATGGTTCTGTTTTGTTTGTTTTTTTATTAGATTTCTCTTATAGGTGAGATCAGATGATATTTGCCTTTCACCAACTACCTTATTTCAGTTAGCATAATATTCTCCAGTTCTATTTATATTGTCACAAAAGTAGGAGTTCCTTCTCTCTTTCTGCTGCATAGTATTCCACTGTGTAAATGTACCACAGTTTTTTATCCACTCATTTACTGATGGCCACTTAGGCTGTTTCTAGTACTTGACTATTGTACATAGCATTGGTATGAACATAAGGGTAAGTAAGTTCTTTTGAATTGGTGATTTGGCATTCTTAGGGTATATTTCCAGCAGCAGAATCACTGGGTCAAAAGGCAGTTCCATTTTTAGTTTGATATTCCATACTGTTTTGCACAGTGGCTGCAATACCATTATATAATGCAATACCATTATATTAAGAATTCAAAGCACAAAAGCCAGACTTTGTTCTATGCAAAAACAAATGATATATAATCATGTCCACAATTCTGTGTCACACTGTACCTGGAACTAAATGAGCAAAGAAAAGTGCCAGCGTGACAGCAGCTCCTCCAGATGCTAATTACAGCTCCTCTGGCCATAAGTCCTGGCATGTTTCTAAAAAGCACTATCAGTGACAAATGTCTAAAAGAGATAACAAACAACTTTTCTCTTATCTCATCATTTCAAATGCATCCCCTTTCACTCTGTCTCCAAAATCATTACTGATAATTGTCTCATAGAGATTGACTTGGACAAATCAACTTCATCTGGAATCTCACCACTTCACCAGTTATATCTGGCATATATACATTTCACCCAAGACTGATAAACTTCTAAATGACTCCACTGTGGGTTGCATTTTAGTTGATCATTAAATATTGCTTGAATGAATGGATGAGTGCATTTAAACCATATTAGTAATGACATAGTTCTTGTTCCCATTAGGATACCCTAACCCTTTTTTCTTCCAATACTATACTTTTCTCACTTTCCAGCACCAGCATACACATGTATACACACACACAAATAAACATCCAGAAAGTGGCTTCCAAAAAGGGAAACTGATTATACTTACATTCATTTAAATAAGCTCATTTAAACTTAGTTCTAGCTACATTTTCTAACTTCTGTGTTCTATTCCCCATTGTTCATTCTGTTTAGAACATGTTTCTAAATGTCTACTATCTACTTTTGTTAAAAATTAAGAACTATTAATAAGCCAGGATTACTCTGATGCAGACTGATTTCCCAGAGGAGAAAAGTATTGGGAGCTGCCCTGCCTGGTTTCAGGAGCTGTAACCCCCCCCATGGCTGAGGTTGAGTGAGAGACCTTTGGACTCTAAGCCACTAAGGAGACAAAGCTTATCTCCCTGGAAGGAGCGCCTCTTCTGCTCCTTTTTTCCATAACTGGCCCCCAATGCTTGACCAGCTAGCCAATGATAGGTAAAATTCCCTAAGGGGGGAACAATCTAAGACAGGCATGATCACATGGAGGCTCCAGGGAAGGACTTGGGGGGCTATGGAGGGAGGGGGTGATGGACTCTTGCCCCTCAGCTTTGACAAAGCCTGAGTCCTCATTCTGCCTGCGAGAAGTCTCCTAATTTCTTGGCTATCTTGCCTCCTCTGCCTAACTTAATCCTGAAACAATGACAGAGGGCAGTGTAGCCCTGTGCTGGAAAGAGCAGGTTCTCCAGGTAATCGGGCCTGAGAAAGAATACATAAACTCCTGTGAAACCTGTTTTGCTAAGAATGCTCTTAATTAAATGATCAAGTTCCGAGCAGGAAATGAGTTTGTTTCCCAAAGTTTTGTAGCCCTTTAGCTAACAGACCCTGACTCAGAATAAGCCCTCATAGTCCTTTGTATGTTATCTATTGTTTGATCCTTACTGCCTGACAATAATTAATGAACTTTACCTGTATTCCTGTGCAATTTAAAAGCCAATAAAAACCTGTGAAGGGAAGGATCAGGGTGCTCTCCCCTAGAGAGAGTGGCCAGGCCTCTCTGAGGCACTGTCCCCTTGAGAGAGGAGCCATGCAGTCCCTTTTCCTCCATAGGACTCGGTAGTCTGAATGAATGTCTCATTTCATCCATAACACCATGGACATTACCGGCTGGTGGCTGTGTCAGAAAAGAATCTTGAAAAAAATGTCTCATTTTGAAACATCAAAAACTGAGATTCGTCACTGAAGACCAATGAAGGTAATATTATTTTTTTCATTAGAGATAACTCAGTCATTACAATGTTAGAGTATGATAGTTTCTTACAGGCAGAGATGAATTAAACCAGAGATGCCAAGTTATAAAACAAGAAACAGTGTATTTTTGATGATATTGATGGATAAATTATGAGGAAGTAGGGATATTGCTTGAATTTAAAAACTACTATCTGCTGTCAAAGTGTCTTTACTGGGGTGTAGTCAAATTCTCAGTATAAAGATAAGCTATTACTAGTTATGTAAGTTATGTTAGCTCTTCTGATACCTGGTTTCAGATAGCTTTTTAGGATATTTTCTGGTTCCCACAACAGTAAAACAACTGTAAAATTCCATATTTTGGAAGTTTTTCGGTATTAACTGAACAAGTTGATCTAGTCATATTTTCATGATTTTAACTTATTTTATGCTAGAAGTTAAGATTTGTTTAGCTTTTACCAGCACATATTGCTATGTAAGAATTTTAGTGTTTATACAATTATTTGTCTTATACTCACTTAATATGATGATTAGTAAAAATCAACATAAGGACGGTGCATCTGATCAATGGAGCTTAGGTGTCTTCCTCCTTTACCCCTTCCAGTCCATTTCAGAACCTATATGTTCTATTCTCTCAAAAAATGCTAGCTTACTTCTGAGTTTTTTCCTTTTGAGAATGTTGACAGACCTATACTTTAAAATAACTGCTCTGGGAATTCAGTAGAACTTCTGTTTAAAATTCTCCCTTTGAATAAAAAGCCCAACTAGCTCAGGAGATACTGAAACAGCTCAATTCTTCACTTCCACACATTTGGACACTCTCTAAGTAAAAACCTATGATGGTATGCAAGAGTGATACTAAATTTAAATATGTACTTAGTGTAATTAACTCTCACATTTTTAAAAATTATTGTTAGAAGGTTGAGGGGATGGGATGTGACAGCCTAAGAATCACCTTATAATATGGTTCTGTTAAATTTAAAATATAAAGGAGGTCCAATTGAAATGGTCCCCTACCCTTTCTCTCATTTAAAAATAATCAATAGTTGTATTTTTCCATTACCACTTACTCCACTTATACCTACCTCCCCCTAGCAATCACCACTATTATCCATGTCCATGAGTTCTTTTCCTTTTTGCTCAATCCCTCCGCCCACTAATCACCCCCTACTAGTTGTCATCTGCCCTCCATCAAGGAGCCTGTCTCTGTTGTGCAACTTAGTTCAGTTTGTTAATTAGATTCCATATATAAGTGAAATCATATGGTATGTGTCTTTCTCTGACTTGCTTATTTCATTTAGTTTAGTGTTCTCCAGTCCATCCATACACTTGCAAAGGGTAATTTCTTCTTCATTTTTACTGCTGAGTAAAATTCTGATGTGTGAATGTCCCATACTTGTTTTCTCCACTCATCTACAAGTGGACATGGGGGCTGCTTCCATATCTTGGTGATTGTGAATAATGCTGCAATGAACATAGGGGTGCTTGTGTTCTTTTGAATCAGTGTTTTGGGTTCCTTTGCATATATTTCCAGAAGTAGGACTTCTGGGTCAAAAGGTAGATCCATTTTTAATTTTTTGAGGTATCCCCATACTGTTTTTCACAGTGGCTGCACTAATCTGCATTCCCCCCAGCAGTGCAAAAGGGTTCCCCTTTCTCCACCTCTTCACCAGCACTTTTTTAATTAATTTATTAATGGTGACCATTCTGACAGGTATGAGATGATATCTCATTGTGGTTTGAATTTGCATTTCTTGGATGATAGTGATATTGAACATGTTTTCATAAGTCTATTGGCCCCTTTGGGGGAAATTAAAATATTCAATTCATTTTGAAATGCCACATAAAACCATATGTATATAGTTTATGTATAGCAAAAGTCAGAACAGACATAATTATAGAAACAGTTGAGATGTCCTTTGTTAGATCATTATTGAAAATTTTAGAAATATAACATCACATCATCCATGCCCATTAACCAAGGCACAAAACTACCCTTTTAATGTGTTCTTAGTGTCCTACTGCTACTGTTACATGTTTATATGAATTCAGTGTCTTAAAATTTATTACCTTTGGGTTCTCTGGGTTAGAATTCCAACATGGATATCACTGGGATAAAAATCAAGTTATCAGTAGGATTTTCCTTTCTGGCAATGAAGGGGAAATTTGTGTCTTTACCTTTTCTAGTTTCCAGAGGCCACCTGCATTCCTTCTTTTTTTAAATTAATTTATTTTTTTAAATGATTGACATTACCACTTAAACATCTTGCCCAACTCATTTGATGGTAACTAATTTAATGATTTTTAAATTTATTTATTTTTAGACAGAGGGGAAAGGAAGGAGGAGGGGGAGAGAAACATCAATGTGTGGTTGGTTTTCGAGTGCCCCCCACTGGGGACCTGTCTTGCAACCCAGACATGTGCCCTGACTGAGAATCCAACCTGTGACACTTTGGTTTGTAGGCCAGCACTTCATTCACTGAGCCACACCAGCCGGGGCTACATTCCTTCTTAAAGCCAGCAGTACTGCACCTGTCTAACCACCATCCTTCAGTCTCATTTCTCTCTACTGTCTCTTGTTCTCTTCACTTCTCTCTTCCATTTATAAGAATGGGTGCAATTATTCTGGGAAGACCCACATAATCCCAGTTTAATTTCTCTATATTAATGTCAGCAACTTTAATTTCAATTCTAATCTAAATACCCTTTTGTCAAGTAACATAATACAGTCAAGGGTTCCAGGAACTGGGACATTGACACCTTTCAGGGAAGGCATTATTCTGCCTGCTATATTTTCCATATCCTGTTACTTTCATTTTACCTGGATGAAACTAGAAGTTGATGTCTAGATCAATCCACATGTTAGCCTCATTATGATGTTCACTGAGCAGCTACTCTCTCCTCTCTAATTTAAATAGAATAAATCTTAACTTGAAAGGTTTTTCCCTCCTATTTCCCTTTCAAAAGCTTCCTGTGTTTTAGTTGTAGACAAAAAGAACAATATGGTGTCTTTACATGTAATAAATGAATGAAAAGGGAGCTCAAAGATATGTTCTGAAAAGAAGCAGAAAAGTCCATGGGGATTTATTTAAATTTTCTGTTTAGAAAAAAATCGCACCCACCTCTGAAACTTTACTGATATTACATATGTTTTGTTACAGGAATGTTATAATTGTTGTATTATAAAATACTTCTATACAGAGGAAGCTTCTGAAAAGAAATAGCATCCTCTTTCTGAATACTTTGTGGAAAGTTTTTACAGTGAGTGCCTTCTTTGTGTTAATTATGAATGTAAGTGTAGTGTTCCTCAGAGAAGAAATAAAATTAAAGGGTCTTAGGTGATGAGAAATGTATGCGTGACATGTAAGAAGTCCTCATTATTGCTTGTTTTGATAAATTATGCTGATTTAAAGGTAGAAGTATAATGTTTAGTAATTAGTTTCTGGATTGGAAAGACTATATAATAAAGGCACTGAGTTTAAAAATAAAATTATCAAAAACATATGGTCAGTCATTATTGCTAGATTGTGGTTTACAATATTTAAAAACCCCTTCTAGAAATCCAAAATCTTGTTCAGTGATTACTCCTCAGAATCAACAGAAGCTGAGAAACATTTTAGACACCTCCTCACGTGTTCCCTCCCCTCCCACCCTGGAGCTTGGGAGATGAAAGCATGGCATGTGAACAACTTATTAAACAAAAATGTTTCAAGGCATGTTTGATATCACAAACCATTGGATAGTGAAAAGACAACCCACTAACTGGGAGAACATCCACCAATGATACATCTGATAAGAGGTTAATAGACAAAATTTATAAAAAATTTATAAAACTCAACACCCAAAAAGCAAACAAATGATTCAATTAAAAAATAGGCAAAGAACAGCCCTGGCTGGCATAGCTCAGTGGATTGAGCGTGGGCTGCGAACCAAAGCATCACAGGTTCGATACCCAGTCAGGACACATGCCTGGGTTGCAGGCCATAACCCCCAGCAACCGCACATTGATGTTTCTGTCTCTTTCTCTCTCTCTCTCTCTCCCTCCCTTCCCTCTCTAAAAATAAATAAAATCTAAAAAATATTTTAAAAAAATAGGCAAAGAACCTGAATAGATGCTTCTCCAAAGAGAACATACAGATGGCCAATAGACATATGAAAAGATGCTCAATGCCACTATTGTCAGAGAAATGCAAATTAAAACCACATACCTGTCAGAATGGCTATCATCAATAAATCAAGTAAAAAGTGTTGGAGAGGATGTGGAGAAAAGGGAATACTCGTACACTGTTGGTGGGACTGCAGACTGGTGCAGTCACTGTGGAAAACAGTATGGGGTTTCCTCAAAAAGTTAAAAACGAAGCTGCCTTATAACCCAGCTATTCCTCTTCTGAGAATATATACAGAGAAACCCAAAATACTAATTCAAAAGAATATATGCCCCCTTGTGTCCATTGCAGTGTTTTACAACAGCCAGGATTTGGAAGCAGCCCAAGTGCCAATCAGTAGATGAGTTGTAAAAAAGCTATAGTACCTTCACATAATGTAATGCTACTCTTCTGTAAAAAAAGAAGGAAATTATACTTTTTAGAACAGCATGGATGGACCTGGAGAGCATTATGTTGAATGAAATAAACCAGTCAGAGAAAGACAAAACCATATGATTTAACTTATATGTAGAATCTAATAAAAAAATAAGTAAACAAAATAGAAACAACAAAAAAAGAATCATAGTTCTACTCATTTACACCTAAGTACTTAATACATAGTGAAAATTTTGGGAGAGGAACCAAGACTAAGGCTTCTTAGCACCAATCAAATTATTTCTGATGCTTGGGGATATAAATTAGAGAAGGAGGGAAGTATTCAGTAAAGAAGAATTTACACTCACAAAGGCAAAGAAACAAAAGCACAGTTGTGTGTTCCAGCAGCTGGAGTAGTCTGTGGTGCACTGCAGAAGTTGTGAGAAAGAGGTTCAGATGGGTTGATGTGGGAATCATTGATGAGTTTTAATATACAGAACTTATATTGGTAACTCTGTTGGTGTCACTCTAACAGCTCATTTTTTTTAATCCTCACCAGACATTTTTACTTGTTCCTTTTAGAGAGAAGAAGCAAGAGAGAAAAACATCAACATGAGAGAGAAGCATTGATTTGTTGTTTTTCATACGCACTCTGTCCAGGGATCCTAGGTACCCAGACTGGGGATGGAAACCACAGCCTTTTGGTTACAGGGCAATGTTCCAACCAACTGAGCCTAACCAGCTGGGGCAAAGTTCATTTCTAAATTGTCACATGCTGTCCCTACCACCAGAGTCCTGGTAGTATTGAATGGTTCTTGCTTGGACTGGGAATGAAAGTGGAGATTCAGATATGATTTTGAAATGATTTCAAGGAATCTCTTATATCAGGCACAGTTGAAAATACCAGATGTACTCATAAACAGCAACTATAGTACCCATAAAAATAATTAAGAATATACTCATCATAGTAACTCATAAAAACAACTGAAGATAGGGACTTCATCAAAAGTTTGCTGACAATGAGATTCTGATCCTTAAATGAGAATGTTAATTCCATTTCCACTGACAGTGTACTACCAGTTTGTGAAATCAGTTATACATCCTGGTTCTTTCATCCTCTAGCTAGTACTGTTTGATTTGAAAATTATCAGAATAAATTCTCATTAATTAATTGAAAGTGACAAATATTCAAAACCAATAGAAGTGGTTCTGTTGAGTAGGAAAGAAAATACAGGATAGAAGGTCATGTCACCAATTAATCATTTAGAAACTTCAATTCAGATACTGCCAATAATGCCAGGATTATTATTAATGTCATGACAAAAACTTATGAAGTTTAAATTGGAGTTATTTATGTACTTTTAATCTACCTTGGCCTCTCACTATTATACTAAGAAAATCGAAAGAAAGGTTCTATACTTGGTGATAAATGTACAATAAATGTGGAGTAACCCATCTTTCTAAGGCTACAATAGAATACCATGGTGCTAATTAATTTAGCTTTTATTCACTCAAATAAAATAATTATATGTATATAATTTAGTGGTCAACAAAACTAGTCTGTCCTCTTCAGTCTTTCATGAACAAAGGTAGGGAATATTTTATGTCAGATGAAAAGTTCTTAAACAATAAAAATTACATTGATATTTTAGGATATGATGGGGTAGGATAAGACAGGATATTTTAATGTTTTGTGAAGGATAAAATATAGAGGGGAAAGATCAGAGAAGCCAGAAACCAGTTAAAAGTCTATTTTAATAAACTAGTCAATGGTTGTTGCTACCTTAGGCCAGAATGTGGTCAGTAGAAATAGTAAGAGGTGGTTTAATTCTCATTCCATATATTGAAGCCATAGCTTACAGAATTTGCGTATGTTTAGATGCGGTGCTGGAGAGTAACACAAGGTGGACTCCCAGTTATTCAGCCTGAAGACCCAGAATTATGGAGTTGTAATGATTAAAATGGAGAAGATTCTAGGAAAAGCAGGTATGTGAGTGTGTTTGTGTATAAAGAGTTCATTTTTAGCATATCAAGTTGGAGTGTTTTTTATACATAGAAGCAGTTTTGGGTATAGAAGTTCTGGAATTCAGGGGAAAATAGAACAAGAGACAAGCATTTGGAAATTATCAGCATATAGAATAGGTATTGGTTTTCTGCTTGTTTTTTTTTCAGTTTTTGTATTTTTCAGTTACAGTTAACATTCCATATTATAGTAGTTGCAGGTATTTAACCAAATGACTGGACATTATGTAACTACTAAGTGATCACCCTGATAAATCTAGTACCCAACTGACATCACATGTAGTTCTTAGTATATTACTGACTAAGTTCCCTATGCAGTACTTTATAACTCCATGAATATTCTGTAACTATCAATTTATATTTCTTAATCCCTTCTCCTTTTTCACCCATCCCCCAAACCTTCCTACCATATTTCACCCAGGTTTCCAGCCACCCAATCTGGTAACTACCAGTTCTCTCTCTGTATCTATGAGTCTGTTTCAATTTTGTTTGTTTATTTTGTTCTTTAGATTCCACATATCAGAAAAAGAATACGATACCCATCTTTCTCTGACTGACTTATTTCACTGAACATAATGGTCTTTAGGTTAATCCGTGCTGTTGCAAATGGTAGGATTTCATTCTTCTTTATGGCTGAGTGATATTCCACAGCTTATATGTATCACCGCTTTTTTCTCCACTCCTCTACTGATGGGCACTTGAGCTGCTTCGATAACTTGGCTATTGGAAATAACCCTGTAATGAACATAGGGATGCATATATTCTTTCAAACTAGGGTGTTTGGTTTCTTTGGATATTTTTCCAGAAGTGGAATTTGTAAGTCATAATGCAGATGCATTTTTTAATTTTTTAAGGAAACTCCATACTGCGTTCCATAGTGGCTGCACCAAAATGCATTCCCACTGACAGTGCACAAGGGTTTGCATTTTTCTACATCCTCACCAGCACTTGTCACATGTGGATTTATTAATGATAGTCATTATGACAAGGTGTGAGTTGATGCCTCATTGTGTTTTTAATTTGCATTTCCCTGGCAATTAGTAAGATTGAACATCTTTTCATATCTCTATTGGCCTTCTCTATGTCCTCTTTGGAGAAATGCTTATTCTGTTTGCTTTTTAGGATCTATGCAATTTGGTGACATCAACTAAAATAAAGTGAGAAAAGAATTCAGAAAAAATGAGCCCTTGGGTCATTGCAACATTTTGAGACCAGAAAGAGGAGGGGAAGAAGCAAAGGAGACTGGGAAGGGTTAGCCAGTGAAAGAGGGGAGTATGAAGGGACCTGTGCTCGGCAAGGAAAAAGCATCTCAGTAAGTTATTGACCACCTTTGTGAGCTGCTGCTGATAAGTCAAGTAAGACGAAAAATGACAATGACTATTGGCTTTTTAGCAACATTAAGTTCACTGATGGTCCGGATAACAGATCTTTTAGTATCATGTTGGATTCCAGGAAGTGGAGACAACAGGGGCATTATCATCAAATGTGAACAATTACTTTGGGCATTGTTTTTTAATTGCTAGCAGAGAAAAGGGAAAATGGAAGGGGATGATGAAAGAAGAAGTCTAATTTTAAAAAAATAAGAAATGCTATCATGTAACTGACTAGTCTACAGTGGAAACTGTTCATGTAAGAGATAGAAGGCTTTTTGGAGCAAGATGCTTGAATAAAAAAAGAGATAATGGAATGCAGTGAACATTTGAAGGGAATGGATTTGGATAGAATAGCAATAATGTCACATTGGAGAACAGGCAGAGATAAAATAAGCAGGTGAGTCTAGAGGCATTTTGAAATAGTATATGAAAACTTTTTGTAATTTGTTTTATTTCTCAGTGTCTTAACAAGATTTGTTTTTTCCATGAGGATTGGAGGGAAAGAGAGGTGTTAGAGACTTGAGGTAAATGTGTGGAACAGTAGTCTAGATAATAAATAGATGAACATAAAATATATGCACATATAGTTTTTCTTAAGTTGTAGTGATCTTTCAATTGTACTGTTGAGAGAAAATTTCGACACCCTGGCAATTTCTGAGACCATATATTTCTTATTCTTCAATTATAGTTTCTTACTTTCTGCTTTTAAAATATCATTAAAAGCAGTTTATGCTATCTGCATTTCTGGCATGGAGACAATATTGATTGCTGTTCAATCAGAATGAAGTAAATTTAAGACAATGTTAAAATGAGTCTGTTTTTAAATTTTCAACAGACAATGTGTTTATTGATTTTAGAGAGAGAGAGAGAGGATGGGAAAGAGAGAGACAGTGATCAGTTGCCCCCTGTAGGTGCCTCAACCAGAATGGAACTTGCAACCTAGATATGTATTCTGATCAGGGACTGAACCTGCAACTTTTTGTGGTAGGTTAAGACACTCCAACCAACCAAATCGCCCAGCCAGGGCTTAAAATGAATCTTTAATTGCTTAATATACTGTTTAGCCAGACATTCAGCTGTGGATATTCATATTTGGTAAGGATATTTTGAAGGAAATAGGAGTCTCACATAGTCCTGAAGATCCTTCCAGGTTTATACCTATACTAGGCTAGACTAATGTAAATCTCTACACTTTATCCATATCACCCTGGCCCCAGCAGGGTTGTGTTAATGAGTTATAAATTAATATCAGCTTCTGCATTTTTCTAACATATACAAAACATTTACAATTGAACATCTGTATTTGTAAATATTTTCTAACTTTGCTGTCAAGGTTATTTGTTACTCTGCTCAGTGTTTGAAAAATGTATCTCTGGAGCTATAGTGGGAGGGATATTCCTAGTACTATGCCAAAAGGTCAGTTACTAGGAAGGCAATCTAAAAATATCATACCCAGGGGAACACAAGCTATAAAGCAAAGAATGAACAGAGTTCAAGAGCTGAAAATTTAGGTCAACACAAATGCCAAACCTGGAAGATCTATAGCAGAACTAAGTTGAACTGATAAATTGAGAAGAACATGGAGCAAAGATGATGTACTGATGGGCTGGTGAAAACTAGGATGGGTTAGATGAAAGTCATGAACACTAATTGTCTTCTCTCCCTTGACCTGTAAGCCAGCCTGATATACCAATAATCATGAAAAAGATGAGATCCATATACAATAAAGGCTTTTCAAATAGGCATTTTGGAGATGACCTGCTCTTGTTGTGATTTGCATGTTAGTCTGATATGAAAATTTGAGGTCTATAATGGGTTAGATTTTTAATTGTTTGTACATATTGGTATATTAGACTACTCTGGTATTCTAATGATTCAGGCATGCAATCTACTATTCATTCCTGCTTTGTCTGAAGCTTCTAATATGATATACCCATTGAGCACTTGGAAATTCATATCTAACACAAAATTAACAAAAAGATTGATAGTTAAGATCCTACTGTTCCAGATTCCATTCTGTTATTAACTTGGCAAGATGTATGAAGTCCTCACTCTTCTTCATACCATCGATGTTAGGAATGTGAAAGAGCAAAAGGTCAGTAGAATCTGAGAGCAGGAAAATGGCTATTATGCCTAAAATATTAAAAGCAAGTTTATAGTTATTAACCTTGACATATCAAGAATATCACTTAAAGATGCCTCAGACTAAGTAGTTGTGTCCCATTTTTCTCCTTAGAGAGAAAGTGATGCAGGCATATTCAGTAAAACCTACAACATATAGCCTACTGTTTGACTTCCATACATAAAATCAGTTGTTTCCTACCTAAGGAAAAGTTAAAGGGGCCATGCTTCAAGTATCCCAGCAGTCAGAGAATATCAAATAGTAGCCTACCTTAATCATGGAGATTCCTCCAAAGTTATCATTCACGATGGCTGGAATGCCCTTTTAATTACTTAATATGGTCTGCCAGCATGTCAGAGCTCCATCAGCTATCTCAATGGTGGGTACACAATGATGGGGTCATAAAATGAGATTTATCATGAGTTGTTTCAGACTGCCAATATCACAGAATTATCTGATACAGACAAAGTTTGGAACAAATAAGCTATCTAACAATACCTTCTCTTGGCAACAGGATTAGGACCCTTTCAGAGTAAGATAGCCTGAGCCATCAAAACAGGTAGCTAAATGCAGTGATTCCTGCTGGTCCAAGTGGAATGAACTTGTCCAGGCAGGGAAATGATGTTTGCGTGACAGATTAACAGGACACTTTTAACCGGATATTGC
Organism: Phyllostomus discolor; assembly: GCF_004126475.2. Classification (NCBI taxonomy): domain Eukaryota; kingdom Metazoa; phylum Chordata; class Mammalia; order Chiroptera; family Phyllostomidae; genus Phyllostomus; species Phyllostomus discolor. The sequence continues at coordinate 32,671,782 of NC_040911.2, forward strand.
TCATCTCAGCTGCAGCATATCTGACACCAGAAAATTTCCCCAGTCTGTTAATCACAGGACTGAAATTCCCGGTTTATTCCATTAGCATTTTGTCCAGTTAATCTGAACATATGTGAGAACCCTGGCCTTCAAATCATGCCAGATTTAGGAGCATTTTGAGGTAACACTATTTCTTTGTTCCAAGAATTAAAATGACTTGGCTTAAGATGCCTCACAAATAAATAGATGCAACGGAAAGGAAATTTCTGCTTGGAGGATGTTGGTTATGCTTGGAGAATTTTCATGAGATGATTTTCTTATTCATCACACATCTATCCCACCACTTTTTCTTAGTTTTTCTTTTGTTATCCCTTGGACCACACTTACCCTCTGCATACTGTCACCATCACTACCTTTAAAAGTTTTGAGCTTCTGCTCCATCTGAAATTATTTTTCTCAGCTTGCCGGAAACTGGATTTGACTAAAAAATAGTAAAATATCCTAGAGATTAGGAAAGAAATATAAAGTAAATTTGGCATTTCTGATCTGTTTCTACAAATAGGTGCACTTACTTGTCAGAGATATAAGCGAAGTCCATGAATACTGGCAAGCCAACTACAAACATGGTTATATTACATGATTCTCCCTCCCTGTGAGGACCACAATTCTTTCTATTAAGAAACAGTATCTTTTTTTTTTTTTAAATATTTTATTTATTTATTTTTAGAGAGGGAGGGGAGGGAGATAGAGAGAGAGAGACAGAGAAACTTCAATGTGCAGTTGCTGGGGGTTATGGCCTACAACCCAGGCATGTACCCTGGCTGGGAATCGAACCTGGGACACTTTGGTTCCCAGCCCGCGCTCAATCCACTGAGCTATGCCAGCCAGGGCAAGAAACAGTATCTTAATGGTTTTAATGTTTGTTAGAGTAAGTTCCCTCTTAATATCATTATTTTATAAAATAATTTTATTATTCTTTCCTATGGAATAGGAAAGATTCCTATTCTTTCATTTTTGCAAATGAAATTTTTGTTTGTTGACAGTTGAAAATAATCACTCTGGGACTATGATTTTTATTGAACTTAAACTTGTAAACTCATTTGCATAGGAAAAATCTTTAAAATATTTTATCCAAAACTGTTCAGGCTACATGTATTTCAAAACTCAGAATTTTTCACATTTTATAAAGTTAATATGAAACATATGCTAACAAAACTTTTATAAGAACTATAATAGAATTTTGTAATCCAGAATAGTATTTTTGCTTTAAGAGAGAAGAGCCACAAAGAAGTTCATTTTATCTGATGTATGGATATATCACAAAACAACTTTCCAAACATATCATTGTTTGAGATTTTTGTGTGGCAGATATTCATTATGGACCAGCGTTTGGCTTTATCATCAAGGCTCATATAACCATTCTCCATTTATTCAAATTGAGAAAAGCCAACTTTTAAAGGAGCATAGATGAAGATTTTAGTTAACAGATTTAATGCATGTCTTGCTAAAGTTGCTTTATATGTTTATCAGTTTATAAGCAATTTGTAATGGTAAACTTATGAAAATATATCAACAAAATTGGCCATGACCACTACCAATAATATTAATATTTACTAATATTTTACACAATTATTTTACTTTCAGTAATATAATATGAATTCCTATTAATTCTAATTGCATTTTAGTTGATCCTTTATTATGAATTTAGGTAACAAATAATTTTTTTCTTTTTGACTACTTATGTCTCTTATTTTTACTCCAATATTTATGGTAATGATGAACAATTCAAATATTGTTAAGGAGTAGGAATAGCGATCTACGTTTTCTTTAACTTATCACAACATATATAAATATGCATGCATACAGGTGATGTGTATATGAGTATGCATGCATAATCTATGTGCATGTTATAATGCATACAGTGCATAAATATTATGAAAACCAAGATGTCTGTGTTTGTGCATGTCTATTTGCCTGTGTGTACAGCTTCAAATTAATGAAACTCATCACTGCAAAGGAGGCATTTTTAAAGTTCTTGTTTATCAAAAAGAGTTGATTAAGCTACATTAACATTTTGACATTTTGAAATGCTCAAATAGTTAATACCTTTGACTTTGTCAAGTGATGAAATACATTGTTTTATTTTACAACAAATCATAATCTTTTAAAGAAGCATTTGATCATGGTATCATTACTTTTATGTATTCAATATGTTTTACTTATGTAATATTCAAATAATACTCTTACACTTATAAGTAGATATTTTGGCCATTTATGTGTCATATTTTTATTTCTGGTTCATACAAGCTTCATTGGACAGAGTATGAAGACATCTTCATTTTTCTTATATTCCAGCATTTTATATAGTAAAAGGATTTTCCCTGTGGTAAAATAGCTCAACAATGCTATTAATTCACATTTAGTTTTTTGGAGGATTATTCATGAATAAATTTATTAAGTTTTTCCTGATTTTTGTGTGTCCAGGTTTCCTCTGTTTTGAATATATTTGTGGTAGCTATATTTTTCCAATATATGAGTTGTGAGATTTTTAAATGTATGTTGATAAAGCTGTACATTGAGCATAATTATAATTTTGAAATTCTATGTCTGTGGTGAATTTAAAATTAAATGCTTCTAACAAATTTTGAATAAATGTGTTGAAATATAAATCATTTTTCAAGATGTTTATGCATAAGAAATTGTGTTTATATAATATATGAGTATGATTATTTATTTAGTTATAAATTTACTATTTGAATACATCACATAATATATACCCAAATTTAAATAAAACCATGAAGCAAAATAACTGAAATGTGTGATAATCATACCATCAGTTCTCACTTAACAGGTGGATTTTGCCTGTAAACAAAAATCGTAGTCACTACTGATACAAAGTTTTCTTAATGAATATTGATCCCATGTATATCTTAAGGCAAAATAAGTTTTCTGAATTGTGTGTTCTTTTAGAATGTTTTCCAAGATGTGGTTATATCATTTCTTAGAACTACTTGAGCTATCTGTTGGGTAATGAATATCCCAAGGCTTAATACATTTGCTATAAATAATCTCCTGAAATATAATTACTTTAATCAAAAGAGCAATATTTTGTCAAGCTCATTTAATCATCAGACCTCTAAACGTTAAATAGCAGTACTTGGAATATGCTTAGGAATACTCACAAATCAATATCCAACTAAAAAGCCAACATAATGATTTTGTAATAAGCCCCAATTAATAACTACTACGAATTTCTTAAGAATCATGGTTCTATTACAAATAATTTGTTCATTCAGAATAGACACTTTTTAAAAATTACAACCTGCTATGTTCTGCCAGAACAACTACTATGTCACTAACAATCATGAAGTTAATTTTACATAAGTTTTAGGTTCCTCAATGGAAAATAAAATCAAGAATATTTAATCTTCTCTGGCTCGTGTGGCTCAGTGGATTGAGTGCTGGTCTGTGAAGCAAAGGGTTGCTGGTTCAATTCCCAGTCAGGACAAATGTCTGGGTTGCAGGCCAGGTCCCCAGTAAGAGGCACACGAGAGGCAACCATACATTGATATTTCTTTCCCTCTTTTTCTCTCCCCTTCCTCTCTCTCTAAAAATAAATAAAATCTTTTAAAAAGAATATTTAATCTTAACATCTTTATGTTGATTTTATGGCATTATTCATATTTCCAAATAGGTACCAAACTAAAATTTTATATGGTATCAACTAGACCTAATGACTAGATATTGTAGTAAAAATAACAGAATGGAAGGCAGAGAAGATGTTAATTTTGAGAGAAGACTATGAAATTAAAAATTGGGCCTGATAATCTGTCATCATGAAGTTCCTGCATTTCTTATGTCTGTGGAACTTTCAGTACTTGGAAATCACATCTTCTTTAATAGAAAGTTGACACAACATGAAGAAAAATTGAAATTTAGAATATATCCTTTGAAACCTACAATTATGTATCAGGCATATGTATTACTTTTTATTCTGTAGAATTTAATATTGACCAGTTTCATGCTTATACAATTCATCATAAATATCATCTGAAACATGTTATTTAGCCCCAATATTCCTAGTGTCAACAGTGGTATGTGGAAAGTACTTTCCTAGAAAAAAAACTTCAGAAAATGATTGTATAATTAATTAATTGGTTGTATCCTTGCTAAAGATAGTTTGATTTTGGCCTCATATAATCATTAAGAACTTAATTCTAAATATAAAACATTTTTGGACTATACAACTATTTGATAGCTTTATAAGTGAAATGATTCCATTAACTTTCATAGCTCTTGCTACTTAACATGGGTGTGTATGGATGAAAATAAGTAAAAGAAAAAGTATCTGTACACCAATGGAAAATTAGTGTATTGTATACTAAAATGAATTAAAACATTTGGTTATATATCTGGTAATTATAAATATTAGAGCCTCACCATTAAACTTACATCAAAATAAATGTCACATGGATAAAACCTAAAGTGACCTAAAAAAGCCATAAAACTATTAGAAAATGCAAAACAAGGACTATCAAGTGTTATTAGAGTTTACTTGGTGCTAGGTAAGAACTGGGTGGAATAGTTTCAAAACTGTGGGCTGCTGAACATCATGTTGGTGGCTTGATACGGGTTACACATGAGCGATAGGTAGATTTTAATGAGCTTTATTTACACTGTATAGACGTCAAACACACAAGTCAGGGCTTTCCATTCTCTTTTTTCTGCAAGGAGCTGGTTATGAAACACTTAAACAGTGTACCACTCTTAATATGTAATATGTAAAATAACCCTAATAACTAAATCGTTACATGCTATAAATGAGGGAACTGGACAAGAATTGATGTTGGACTGGGAAACTATTTTCATAAAATAAACCCAGAAATGCAAGAGCAATGGGACATTGGTACATTACACCACATAAAAGAAAAGACAGATACAATTTATTATTTTAAATTGATCTAACACAGATTATATGAGTAGCACTCTAAAAAAATAAAGGAAATGGGCAAACCAAGGAGAAGAAATATGCAAGATCAAATTGTAGGCAACAAAGCATTCATTGAAGGTATAGAATCCTACTATTTCTCTTAAATTGTCAACAGAATATAAAATTCAAACATTTCTAATGGCAACAAGTAAATAAGGAAGGAAATACACACACACACCCCTCACTAGTGAAACTCAGAACAGTGTATAAAGTAATCAAATATCTGTGTAACAAAGAAGAGGCTAATATTCAGAGTGGGGCTAAAGAAAATTTATAGCCGTATGTGAGTTTATTCTTCTATTATTAATTATTAATTACGGTATTATTTTCCATGCAAACACTATAAACCTACTTTTGTCACTCTCTGTATATTCATATGGTTTAATCCACATAAGTTTTGAAAAGATATGTGAGAGACCAGTGGCAGTGATAACCTGCTCCTGGTTTATTATGAAAATCAGTGAGGACAGAGAAAATAGTTACTTTACATAATTTTATAATTCTACTTCAGACAATTTTATAATTCATTTTTTAAACCATATGAATGAATTTTCTATTCAAATATTAAATACATTTTATGATATTAAAAGAAATATAAAGTATACAGTTTTATATAATGTAAATTATATTCATTCTATGCAGCTATGCATATATAGAATGAAGACTCAAAAGGGAGAAAATATATTTTCAGCATTTGTCTTTGGTTGTTTTTAGTTTCATATTTACTTTGCTCTATATTTTCTAAATATTCTGAAGGATCAAATTTGAAAATAAAAGCAAAATATATATTGCAACTATAACATAGTTATAGACTGGATTTTTATAAACTCCTTTGACAAAAGTACTTAGGAGACTATGGTATTTTCTATATTTCACAAAGCACAATGGGGGCAACAAAACACAGCATGTAGAAAAATTTTTTTCACTTAAGATAAATGATTGCATGAGATTTCCTTGATATGAAAGTGTTGGGAACAGTTGTTTCAATACTGAAAACGTCCGTGGTTCACAGATGGTTTTTGTGTCTACAAAGTATTACCCGAGGTGCTTGTTGAGATGCAGGTCCCTGACCTCCCCTCCCTGAAGGTGCATCTTCTATTCTGTGGGGTTGGCACTGAGCGTGATGATAGGAATCCAGACCACATTCTTACACTGGCTTAGAACTGCATTTTTCCTGGAAGCTAACATGTTAGGAACATATTTTAGCACTGTCAGGGTTGAAATGGGTATCATGAACATGTTTGTGTTCATCTTTGTATTGTAATTCACATTTCTCATTTTTTAAACTGTGCAATAACATTTCCCTTTTATAAGTGGGGTACCAGGTGCTCTGGAACCAGTGTGAGCACTTAAAAAATCCTTAAGAACCGCTTCAAAGGTAAAGTTTTTCCTACAGGCTGAAGGGTTCTGAATGTCAGAATGAAACAAAAGATTAGATAGATAGATAGATAGATAGATAAATAGATACACACACACAAACTATTTACAAATAACTTGTACAAATTAACTGTGAACCTTCTCTTCTGTGACTTCTCTTTAATTATATAGATCATAGAAAAATGCAAAATATCCATGCATAGTAAATATATATGCAGAAGTATAGTTTAAATTAGATCTTTGATGGAACAAATGCAAAGCCATCACGCATTCAGAATGGCCGTGAGACTTACCTTCTGTTGAAAAAAATAGTACCAGCCTGGGTAAGTGTATGACTTAGGATATAGACACTACAACGCCTAGAGGGATATTTTTCATTCATAACTTTATTTCATAAGAAAGTAAACAGAAAGAGTAAAAAACTAAGCATCCTTGGTAAAGCCAATGAAAGAAGCTAAGTAATCCACAGCACTTGGGAGAATTCTCTGGAGTAAAACTCTGTGGCTGGGGAACCAATTATAAACTAGAGAAAAGGAATCATTCCACATAGGAGCTACTAAGAAAACTATACCCTGAAACAATATCCAAGAAATTGATTAACCAAATAACCTGAAGCTGCATACTTGTATGGAGTATTTCTGAAAGACAAAGAAAAGAAAGCTGAGGAAAGGCAGCAAGAGATACTGACCATTAATTCTGATCCATTAAACAATAAATTTGAAAAGCTGTTAATATGATATCAAGAGAGACTATCAAGGACACAGGAAGGTAGTATTAGTAGCACCATTTGTTGAAAAGACAAATACCATACGATCTCACCTTTAACAGGAACCTAATCTACAAAACAAACAAACAAGCAAAATATAACCAAGGACACTGAAATTGAGAACATGCTGACAGTGACCACAGGGGAGAGGGGAGGGAATTTCAGGAGAAAAGGGGAAAGGTCTGCAGGAACAAGTATAAAGGACACATGGACAAAACCTAGGGGGGGTGGAAATGGGAGGGAGGTGGGGAGGGTGAGGGGGTGAGTTGGGATGGGGGTAAAAAGCAGAAAACTATACTTGAACAACAATTAAAATAAAACAAACAAACTAAACATACTCTTCCCATACAATCCAAAAAAAAGAAAGAAAAAAAGAAAGAAAAGAAAAGAAAAAAAGAAAAGAAAAGAAAAGAAAAGAAAAGAAAAGAAAAGAAAAGAAAAGAAAAAAGAAAAGAAAAGAAGGAACGTCAATCTTTGTACTTTCATTGCAGGGATACTGTGTGAATGGGCAAATGAATGAGAGCCAGGGTTAACTCAGGGCAGGCCTGGTTTCTTCTGGAAGTCTCCCACTTCCTCCTCCTCACTACCACTGTACCATTTTGAAATCCTGAAACAAATACACTATGTCACCTTACCTCTGCTTGTTTGTGTGCATGTATAAATATATACACACAGTCCTCAAGAGATATTGTGGGTTTGGTTCCAGCCCACTGTAATAAAGCAAGTCATATGGATTTTTTGATTGCCCAGTGCATATAAAAGTTATGTTTACATTATACTAGTCTATGAACTGTGCAATAACATATGTCTCAAAAAATGTGCATACCTTAAGTTTAAAAACTTTATTGCTAAAAACTGTTAATGATCATGAGCCTTCAGTAAGTCATAATCTTTTTGGCATCAATAGACTTCTCAGTGCAGGATTGCCTCAAACCTTCAATTTGTGAAAACACAGTGTCTGCAAAGCACAATAAACAAAAGTGTAATAAAACAAGTTATGCCTGTAAATATTTTATTTATGTGTATGTATGGTTAAGATTTAAGCTATTTTGTTTCATGTTGCTTTATATTTTTAAACCTTGCTTTTTAATAAAAATTTGTATAATTTTGTTTCATGTCATGTAAAGCATTTTCATGTTTTCAAAGTTAAATTTACAAAATATTCTCTATTCCAAGAAGTCTACTTTTTCTCTCTACCCAGGAATACTCAGCCTGTGATTCAGCTCCTGGTTCCTGGCTTGGGAAGTAGGAGTTACCCACTCTTAATTTATCCGATGCCCAATGCAAAAAGTTAGAAATGGTCACGTAAACTCTGCATCTCAAATATACATTTCTCCAAATACTAAATTTATAACATACACTAGCAAATTTGTTTTAAGTGGTTACATATGCAACCTTATTCTGTATTTCAATCCTCATAACAGACTGATAATATAAACAGGTTTTTTGTGAACAAGAAATCTGCGATTCATGGATCTTAATTTTATAAGATATGAACATGTATCAGAAATAGAATTTAAATTAAGTGCCATCTGTCAAGGAAACTGAAGAGTCACCTACTCTGTGACAGGCTGCATCAAGAAACAGGCACAGCACAACAAAAAAGATATATTGACAAGCAAAATCTTTGATGAGGGACATGAGAGCATGAGGGAATTCCTATTAGCAGGTTATTACAACAGAATTGATTCATGTTTTAAGACATAGTCAATGAGATGATGTGTTAATTGTGTGTGTAGCAGTAGCCAAATTGTGGGGAATTTGGAAAAGAAAACAAATCACAATGAGGCAATATACAAGAAATGGCTCGAGAGGACAGTGACAATGGGTCTTAAAAAACACATCCTTGTTATTTTTTGTCACATCATTGAGAAGAGGGAACTCTGTTTTAACATGGTGCTTTCTGCACAAGTTGAAATACTCTTTTTTTTTACTTCAAATGCAATACTAACAGGAAAAAATGATTAACAATATTTTGTCATATTTTCCCTTGTTTAGTTACTTTTATCATTTAACTATTTGGTCACCTTAGTCTTCTATATCTATTATTTATCAATTTATTATACAAAACTGTCCTTTTTATTTTCTTATTTTTTCATATGTATATTTTCTGTTTACATGATTTTCTTTATTATGGAAGAATTCTCCTTTTTGCTACTTACTGTATTTTACTTTTTTCCATTTCAGAGGTTTTACCAGATCCTGCTTGCTCTCTTGTCTTATTTTTTTTCTTAGAATTTCTGTTCATGAGAGTACTAGTTTTTGTTTGTTTGTTTTTATAGCATGAGTTAGTGTGTGCTCGTGTATATATATAAAATGTCCCTTTCCTATTAAAAAAAAAAACACTGAGTATGTGTGCATTGGCCCCACACTGATTAATTTCTAATAATGATTGTTCCCTTGTTAGGTTCATTATATACACCAACTACTTAATAAAAATTAAAGGGTGAGATGGGTGTTTGGGAGTAAATGAGGGAAATAGCAGCTTAAGATTTAATACATTGTCCTAGGATACTTTCTCTCAACCTATACAGCATTCATGCTGTTGTCAGCAGTCTGGATTTTTCTGCCTTCTGAGTGATTGGAAGAAGCCATATGGACTGTAAATCATTCATGCTACGATAGTGTCCATATACTTTCTCCTTGTGTGATTGCCACACTCTGGCTCTCAATCCCTCCTCCAGTTCCCCAAAACTGCTCTTGTAAAAAATGATGATACACTGTGGGATCTCATTTACCTCCATCTTCTCCAACTCTACACTATTTTAACAAATAGAGAATTAAAATGTTTCTTTCTTCTTTTGTTAATTTATATTTTATGGTTTAACTAATATGGTCACATACTTGTTCACATTTTTATGGGATATTTAATATTCTTTCCTGAAATGACCCTTTATTTAATTAATATCTGTTTGTAAATTTATTTGCAATTTGCATATTTGTTACATCAATGTTTGTCATGAAACTTATGGATAGCCCCCAATTTATGATCTGCCTTTTAATTTTTGTGGTTCTATATTTATTGTATATGTTAGAAGTTTTTGAAATCAAATCAGGCCACATATTCATTTTTGTTGCCATCATGCTTAGGAACGAACTTTTTCATCCTGAAATACAAAAATGTCTTACTGCATTTCATTTCACTTCTTTAAAATTTACTTTTAAAGAAGGTGGATTTGATCTGGATGCTCTTGATCTGTCGCACAATGTGTCTATTTTGTACTCCTTCCCCAGATTTGTTTCAAATGTCACTGCGTTTGACAGCTCTTTTACAAAAAGCATTGCTTGGATTGGGTTTATTTCCATGTTTAGATATGGAGCTTTCTTCCTGTTTTTCATTTTCATTTTCTCTTTGGTATAATCACAGAAAAGATAGTAGTATTGAGTTTTCACTGTATTATATTTATCCATAGGCCTATAAGAGTCTTTTAAGTTATGGATTGAACCCACATAAAATTAAATCAGAAGAATTACTTTTCAATTATTCTTTCAGGATTTTTAAACTTTGATTTATATTATTAAGGCAGAAAGCTCTATCTACTTGTATTCAAAGCACATCCCCAGAAAATGTAGTTGATATGCAGGATCAGGATGACTGAGTGGAAGGAAGGGACATTCACCTCTCCTGGCATGTTTGGTTTAATTTGTTCTATTTTTATTACTGTGAAACAGTGTACTCTAAAACATAGTGGCTTCACGCAATGATTTATTATGTTCCAGTACTCTGTATTCAGCAATATGGACCGTCTTCTGCTAATCTTGCTGGGATTACTCAATGGCTGCATCCCCTACTGGGACCAATGAGTTGAAGGTGACCTCACAAACGTGGTGCAGTTAGTGCAAGCTGTTAGCTAGACACCTTGATTCTCCTTCTAATAGTGTCTCATCTTCCAGTAAACTAGACTGGAGTTTCACAACATGGTGTTCTCAGAAGAGGGTGAAAGTGGAAATTCAATGGCGTCAGTCCTACTCATTCTTTGAGAAAATTAGATTAATATTGCAACCATTTACTGAATGATTATTTAGTACCAGGTGCCTAAGTAAGCACTTAAAATAATTATTTCTTTTAAATTTCACAATACCCCTTGTGAAGTCTATATTATTATCCTCCACTTGTAGTCGATAAATATTATACCTGGAAATTAGTATACCATCTACTGCTGATGATTTCACATTCAGTACACAGAGTTATTCTGCTTCAAACTCAGATCTTTGTGTTTACAAAGTCTGAGTTGTTCAAGATTATGCTATAGTCATCAAATGTCCTAATAGGTTTACTGAAACTCCAAATTCTCAGTAAGATATATGTATTCATATATATATGTATACATATATATGTATATATATATTCATATATATATGAATGTTTGTCATGTATTGCATGACAGAGAGAGACTGTATTGCACTGGAATAATACCTATGAACAAAAATCTCAGAAATGTTTTACATGAAGAAATATTCAGTAAAATAAGTAATAAAATGAATGAAAACACTGTAATAATCAAATTTAGTACTCTTACAAGGGTAGCAGATTGTTCAAGGCAATTTTTTTAAGATTTATTTATTTATTTATTTTTAGAGAGGGAAGGGAGGGAGAGAGAGAGAGAAACAACAATGTGGGGTTGCTGGGGGCCGTGGCCTGCAACCTAGGCATGTGCTCTGACTGGGAATTGAACCTGCGACACTTTGGTTCGCAGCCTGTGCTCAATCCACTGAGCTACGCCAGCCAGGGCTCAAGGCAATTTTTTAAAAAAGCCTAGAAGTATATTTTTTTCGAAAATAAAAAACCCGTATATAATTTATGTAGGTTTTGGAAGAGTGGAGAAATACATGACTATTGGATAATGTTGAATAATTTGGAGGATAACTTTTGAGTATGGAAAATACCTTTTTAAGAATAAAATCTATTGAGATCCTTTCAACTTAAAATGAAAAATATTAATAGATTTTACTTAAGTGTTAATGTTAGGAAATATATAACATCATTAGCAACCAAATTAATACAATATACAATTTGGTTTCAACTTAGGAAGTGAGTTTTGGAGAAAATACAAAATGTAATCGAATCTCCAGCACTAGCAAAAGATGAAAAAACATCAATATCAGAAGAACTTGGTGGGAAACTAAAATTAAATGCAATTTGATAATGTATACCAATATCTGCATTTTTTAGAGAAAATTATAGACATTTAAAATTTTTATGTGTAATGAGAGTCATAATGCTATTTATGTTATAAATGTTATAAAGCAAAAAGAATACATAACAGATGTCACAAAAATAAGTTTAGATACATGGTTATAGCTCCAAATAAAATACTACACCCATTTATTAAAATAAGAATATGTTAATTTCTTCTCATTGAAGAATATTTAAAGTTACAGAAAACTGCTGGTCATAAATTATAAAACAACAGCTATAAACAAATGTAGGATATAAGTATTTTAAAATAATTTAAACTTTTGCTGGGGTGATAGGGTATAAGGGGACTAAAAAGTAATAGGAAAAAAACAAAATAAAGATTAAATTTTTAAAAATTTAAAAAAGAAAACTACAATACAATCTAACAAAAGATAAATAAAAATAAAACTAATTTTATCTTTCTTTTGTAAACAAATAGATACTAAAGTTAAGAGAATATGCAGGCGCTATTTTAAAAGAATCTACTATTCTGAGTCATGTATTTTATAATTTTAAGTTTCCTTTTTTCTAATCCGTATTCTTCAAATATCACACATAAGCACGGGAATGTTGAAAACATTAACAACAAATAAGCCACAGGAACTGACTAGTCAGGTTCACTAACACCACCATCAGAGTGGGTACTAGTATGAACCAACCCGAGTAATGCCACAATATTATGACCTCAATGGCCAATCAGCTTTGTATACATATTGTACAATTCACAATCAAATAAAAAGCAAATAGTATTATCACATGAAGCAGTGGAATTAAAAATACACATGAGATTAGGAAGGTACACATGAAAGGCGGGAAGGTGTTTAATTGCTTAGAACAATGAAAAAATGTGCAAGATAGAGACAAAAAATAAGATACTAAGAAAAACATCAAGGTACCATTTTGGAAACCCAGTATCCAAATTTAAAATGAGATGTTATGAGAGAAAACTATAAAATAGTGGTGACTAATTATAAAATTAATAATAGTCAAATTTTGCCATAAAACCAAGAATTAAAAACAAATCAACATGGATCAGAGAGAAAAAATTAAACAAATGAACAAACCACTAAAAGAAAGGATTCAGGTAGCAGCATGCTTCACTGACAACAAAGGGCAGGGAATATAGTAGGTTAGTGACTTCATTCTGAGGAAGACTTAGTTAGAAGAGGAATTCTAGACCTAATTAAATTATGAGAAAAAAATATTTCACTCTTGCTATAATTGAGAAAAATAAAATTCCTAGACTCTTTATGAGAAAATAATCCAAGAACCCATTTTAATAGATAAGTATAAAACCAACAAAGAAGAGGACAGAAAGTGTAAGAAATGGTGGGGTAAACCAGAGGTTCAGTGAAAAGAAATATCAGTGAGGTATCCATGGGTCTAATTTGAATAATCCATCAACTCCAAAAAATACTGTCTTCAAGAACAATGGATGGATTTCATGTACTATCTTAAGAGTTTAAAAGTCGCACTATAGTAAAGAAGAAAAACACATTCCTTCAAAAACAGAGAAAAAGAAACAAATGAAAGATGAGAGGGAGGAAGAGAGGAAGGAATGGAGGGAGGTGAAATGATTCATCAGAAATTTCAGGAGGAAAAACAAACTACACACTAAAGCCATGACAAAAACATGAAGTCAACATAAATATAAGCAATTTTTGAAAAGTAAAACTAGAAGTTCTAATGAGCCCTGACATGGAATAGAAATCTCAGTATTACATCTGTAAAAAGGTGTGTCCTAGGAAACAAGGTGCATTTATTCTGAAGATTAGTTTTCATATTTGTAATTACAGAGATGTTCATTAGTTTTCAATTTTTAAACTTAAATAACTGGGAAAGCATGGACAATTTAAGACAGTGACAAAATGCAAATGCAGTCAGCCCTGAAAATATAAAGGTAAAGGGACAGCTGAAAGGACTGGGAGGTACAGCAGTGGGCCTTAAGGATAGACTTCTGACATTAAAATGCTCATTTGATACTGTGGGGGCCAAAGCTGGTAGGAAAATGTTGATTCAAGCACATTTTCTAAAATGGCATATAAAAGCAGCAGAAGAGTTAAAATCAATATATAAGAAAAAATCATCAGAAGTGTAAGTGGAGGTTGAGGAATGTGTATTAAATCTTTACCTTTATGAAGTGGACATCAATATTGGACTTGAAAAAATTAATATAATCAGCTTTGTTTGTAATTAAAGGAGAAACTGCCAATAGAACTAAAATGAGAACAAATTAAAATGTATTTGTAGAAAGTTTGACTGAAAATGAATGCTTTTCATTATAAGACTCTTTGTAAACTTTAATGTTTGTCACATATGTACATTCCATGAATAAATATTTAAAAATAAAATTTTGAGTCAAAGCACTTGGTAGCCTGCTTTTGATATTTTATTTGAGAGTTTTAAGTATATAAACACTAGTTGGTCTTTTTTAATATTAAAGCTAATTATTTTACCTTAAAATTAAAACCATTTACCTCCTCCTACATTATTTTGTTACTTTTTATTATACCATGGGAAATTTCAAATATCTGCATTCTGACCTGTTTTAATAACTGGCACAAGAGACAAAATAATAAAGGAAACTTAGGGTAAAACAGAATTTAAAATAATATAGTTACACTAATATACTTTTGTCTCTCATATGTCATTATGCAATGTAAAAACGAAATAAATTTTACTTACCTAGTTTAGGACAAAGATATCTAATCTTCAATGGAGCAGAGTTACCAACTAACAACAACATTGTATACAAAGTTATATATCTTAATATCAATGTGTACTTCTTCCTGAAATCAAGTGCTCATGCAAACACCATGCAAACACACATAAAGGACAGTCAGGTAGTTTTCTCTTAAAATTTAATTGCGAAATGGTTTGAAACCACTTAGTGTAAATCACCTATAAGAGGAATCTAATGAACAAAATAAACTAAGGAACAAAACAGAACCACAGGCATGGAAACATGGAGCAGACTGAAAGTGGCCAGAAGGGAGGAGGGAAGGGGATAATGGTGGACAGAAGGGGAAGGGACTAGACAGCGAACAGGTATGAATGACCCACAGACATGGAGAGCACTGTTGGAAATGACTGTGGGGGCAGGGGTTGTGATGGGCAGATGAGGGCAAAGGAAGGGAAAATTAGGGCAACTATAATAGAATAACAATAAAAATGATTTAAAAATAATTCTCATTTTGGAAATTTATTTTTAGGTCCAACTGTATTAGGTACCTTTCTCCTCCCCCACCCCACACACTTTCTGCCATTAATAAGTATGACTGTGAATTGTTAATATGGAGCAAACTTCCCAGGGCATTGATAATACACAAGTGAGTGTCTGTAATGGCAAATATGACCAAGTATATATTTAAAAACTCACCCCAATAGATGGGCAGTTTAATTCCATGCCTCTCAAAATGCAGGTGAAATTTTAATTATGCAGCTAAATCTCATGAAAAACTTGGCTCTTCATAGCAAATTAAATTGATAGTCACTATGTTTGGTGTACAGATGAAGAGCATTGCATTTCAGAAGAGCAAAAAAATTAAGTTATACATTTCTCCCCAATACAGAACACTCTAGAATCTGTTCACCATAACCACATTTGAAAAAATTCTGCACTGTTTCAAAATAATCATGACAGTTGAGATAGCTTTCCATAAAGAAATACTTTGAAAAAACTGATTGTGAAGGATAAATGAACATGCAATTATGTACCTGAAATAGGAAACTTGATAAAAATCAACTTTCATTATATTATTATGAAATCTGAAGTCCCGTTACATCAACACAGATTATTATCCCATTAGCCAGACATTTCTTTATGAGTGAACATAACATAGGAAATATTAATGCTGAAGATAACAATAACAAAGGTTTACACACATTTTATAGAACTAAATTATTTTTTAATTCAGTAAATTAGCTGCCTTTAAATATTATTTTAAAACAGGAGACAAAATACATATTTACAAATCCCAGACCTTCTGGAAACATCTCCTGGGATTCCCTGAGCACAAATAAGTGTGTAAGTATTCTTTCAAATTATCAGAGAAATGTAAAATACATGTAAACCCTAGGTCATACTTTGAATTTACTTAAATAATGATAGATCTAAGTAAAATAACTATTTTGATTTGCAATGGAGAATTAAAATAGTTGCCTAGATAACAACTTTGTAATTTGATTTAGTATTATTGAGTTTTCTAAAATTGATGTGAGAGCTAGCTATTTACTTGTTATACAATTATTTGCTCTCTTTAAAACACGAAAATAGAGCCCTGGCTGGCGTAGCTCAGTGGATTGAGCACGGACTGGGAACCACAGTGTCCCAGGTTCGATTCCCAGCCAGGGTACATTCCTGGGTTGCAGGCCATAACCCCCAGCAACCGCACATTGATGTCTGTCTGTCTGTCTGTCTGTCTCTCTCTCCCCCTCCCTCCCTCCCTTCCCTCTCGAAAAATAAATAAATAAAATATTAAAAAAACAAAAACAAAAAAAAAAAAAAACACGAAAATACCTTAAGTTGTAGATAATCTTACTGTAGATATTTTTCTTGGCCCATATTGTTTTTAGATATCAACAAATAGAATAGAAATAGCTATGCACTGAGAATTCCCATTTTTAGAGATAATATAAGTTAAAATATACTGTTTTTGATAAAGGGGGAATTCTTAAACATGAAAAATATATAGGATATAGAGAGCAGTTACGACTTTCTTTCTGAAATAAGTACAATGAGGTGAAATAAAATTTTCTATTGCATTAAGAAAGTATTGCTGATAGATTCTATGCCACAAATGAATGAAAAAACATAAATATTGTCAATGGTTCTCTCTATATTTATTGACAGTAAATATTAAAAATACTTTTTATAAAAGAGAGAGTATTATTTTGTCTACTGTTTCCCAAAGAAAAAACAGAGGTGCAGAGGGGTAACGTGGCTTGGAAAAGGCACACAGTGGGTGACACAAATTCCCAGGAAGACTAGCTCCAGGCCCTGTAAGAGAGAGAGCCTAAACTGATTTTAAAGCGTTCTTATAAAAGACACTAATAGCCATTGTAAACCTCTAATTTTCCTACTAGAAATGCTATAAATGATCTTTAAATAATTTTTAAATTTGCCTGTCATATTACTATTTTGACTAATGCATTATAGTGTATTTTGAAGTTTTAAAAGGCTCCCATTTAACAGTTAAGGGAAAGCAGCAAGCACTGAATAACAAACCCAGCAGGAGCAGACCTTTCTTCTTATTTTTTTTTAAACAGTTGAAAAGAATTGAATTTATGAAAGATATTTTATGAAATAAATCTAAGATTGCAGGCACATGTTGATAATACTTTTGGAAAAAGTATTTCAAAAAAGAAATACTTTCTTTTCCATATCAGTATTCAACTAGTCATTTCAAATTTTTTATGACAAAATACCTTTATGTTCCAATTGATGGCATTATAATTTGTTGTTCAGTTTTATTTCTTGTGAATTGTGCCTCTTATTTGTGTCACAGTTTACTTCTCTGTATTTTCATACTTTTTTTTTATAATGGTGGGTGCGGTTGCAGGTTTTTTTTATTTATTTTTTATTTTTTTAAAGATTTTTATTTATTTATTTTTAGAGAGGGAAGGGAGGGAGATAGATAGAGAGAGAGAGAGACATCAATGTGCGGTTGCTGGGGGTTCTGGCCTGCAACCCAGGAATGTACCCTGGCTGGGAATCGAACCTGGGACACTTTGGTTCCCAGCCCACGCTCAATCCACTGAGCTACGCCAGCCAGGGCTTATTTTCATACTTTTGATTTATGTTTTCTTACTATTCAAATGTAATGTTTGTAAACTCATTTTAAGTTTCTAGAGCATTAAAGTGTTAAAGTCTCACTGGTCCTTGGGCAATAATTGTTAGACAGCCAGCTTGAATTCTCAGGTGGTATATAAACCATCCTTTGAGATTAGTTCAGTAGACACACCTCTGTATAGCTTTATGAAATATTCCTTATGACTAGTGTGAGGAAGTAAATAAACAAAATTAAAAGCCTACATCTCACTTATGGGTGGTTCTTCATGCAGTGACAACATCATCTGGAAATTAATTGTTGTAGTATCAAAGTTATACCCAGTAATATCCCTGAAAAATAAGAAAGAAAAGTCTTTCAACTTGGTCAAGAAGGTGGTGTAGGTAAATGTAGTACTGGCATCCTTCCAAAATGTCAGCAAAATTACAACTAAGAACAGCCATCATTCACAAGCACCTGAAATCTAGCTAAAATGAAGCACTACAACTAAGGATATTCAGCAGCCAATTCAAGACTAGTATGGGAGG
This sequence comes from Phyllostomus discolor, assembly GCF_004126475.2. Classification (NCBI taxonomy): domain Eukaryota; kingdom Metazoa; phylum Chordata; class Mammalia; order Chiroptera; family Phyllostomidae; genus Phyllostomus; species Phyllostomus discolor. The sequence goes on from NC_040911.2 coordinate 32,690,389, forward strand.
GAACTCCCCCAAAAATGGAATCATCATCTGGAGGACAGACCCCTTGCAGTACAGGTTTCCTCTGCTAGGTGATTTCTAGGAACCCATCTGTATCAGTGTACCAGCTGGCGTTGTGAGAAACTGTATTTGGCTTCAGAAATTTTTTCTGAAGACTCTTTCGACACTTTTCGCGTTTAATGACAAGTGATTTTCAAATGTGCCTGCCCACGCCATGCTGAGTATTCAGCAGTTATTGACCAAAAAAAAAATGTCAAGACCTTGGTGACCCACCTTCCTTATTCACATGACTTTGCCCCAAGCAATGTTTTTTTATTTCCTTGGATGAAAGAAGTCCTCAAAGGAAAATGTTTTGCTGATGTGGAAGAGGTGAAACAAAAAAGTGTCAGAGGCAATAAAAGACATCAAAAATAAGCAAGTGCAAACAAAACCTGTCCTGAGCAATGAATGTGAAGTACACGAGTGTTCGAGTACAGTGACGGATGCACCTTTATCTTGCTTCGGTGGAAGTGTTCACACGTCTTTATCTGCATGATGAATAGTTGTTGTGCAAGATAAAAACACATCATCATCGGTGTTATTTTATGGAAGTTTAAATGTGCCCTGTAGCATGCAGGACTCTCCTTCAGTCACCACATCGCCTTTTAAGCTCTCGCTTCCGTTTCTCACTTATTCGGGTCACTGGGGCTCCTTAGCTTAGTAGCCAAAGATGTAGGATTGCTGTTAACTTGCCAATGGATTCTCAATTCAGATGTCTCCTTATGCCTGTTCCTTCTCTGCTGTTAACAACAGTGGAATAAAGCTATATTGGACAGAATTGAACATATAGTGAATGATATTATAAGACTATATATACTGTATCCTGGATTTCTGCACAGGTGTGAAGTGACGTTTTCAAAAGCAAAAATGCAGAAGTCTCAGTCCTGAGTGTTTGTTCTGACTTTATATAACATGACTTTCTTATTGGTTCCTCACACCCTAAGGACATTGAGGATATTTCAGCAACAGCGCGGTTATTTCTCTTTGGCTCCCTGCCGTCCATACGGCACTTTCATAAGCAATGCTTTTTAACAAGGCTTTCCATTTAAACTCCTAGTACCTAAAGTAATACTTGTGTTCAGCTAGAACATTAAACAATACAAAATATGCAGAATATTTTCCCTGTAAAATAAAAAATTGCTATTCTCAGTATCACTATTTTTGCCAAAATTAATTAGAAGATTTTGCCAGCATAGTATGGCAACAAATTTAAACAATAATTAAAAATAGATAAAACTATTATTATTCAAAGATAATATAATTATGTAGAAATTGACGCTCAACATTTTTAAAAATTCTATTAGGTTGTAAAACATGTTATAGAGCTATAGTTTAATAAATGAACCAGTTGATGAAATAGATATTAGGTCAGATCCAAATCTGTGTATTCAGAACCAAATATACTTTTGGTTATAATGTATACGGAAAAAGTGGCATTTTAATTATATGGAAAAGTGGAGAAAACTTTAACATCATAGGCAAATTAGAAATACTATTGGAAAAAGTAAAGATAATTAATTGTCCACTCTAGTCATGCCAAAGATAAAAATATTTCAAATAAATAACTATAAAAAATAAAATATAAAGAGTTAGAAGATAATACAGGATTAGTCATTTTAAAAAGTTCAATGGAAAGATAAAAACAAATACCATATGATTTTACATATATGTGGAACCTAAAGAACAAAATAAACAAAAATAGAAACAGTTTCATAGATACAGAGAACAAACCGATGGCTGACACAAGAGAGGGAAGTTGGGGACTATAACAGGTAAAAGGATTAAGAAGTACAAAATGGCAGTTACAGAATAGCCACAAAAATGTGAATTATAGCATAGGGAATATAGTCAATAATATCGTAATAACTATGTAAGGTGCCAGGTGGGTCCATGAGATACCGGGGGAACCTCTCTATAACGTATGTGAATGTCTAGCCACCATGCTGTATATGAGAAACTGATAGAGGATAGTATTAAAGTTTGGATAGAATAATATATTTATACCATTTAGAAATTAAAGATTTTTGAAAATAAAAAAACTACACAAAATGAAGTTAAAACATTAATAAATTTAACCACATTTTTAAAAAAACACATGTATGATAAAATATACCAGAGTGAAATTATAAAAGATTGTGAGAAAATATTTGCATTATATCTGGATTCATATTCACAAAAATGTAGAGAACTCCAAGAAATCACTGAGATCAATAATAATAGAAAATTGGGCAATGTGTATGTACAGTATCTTCCACATTCTTTTGATAACAACATAAAATAAAATATCAGAGTTCAATTTAGAAGTATTTATTCAAATTTTAAATGACTATGTGCATCCTTTGAGTGACTAATTTCTAGGGCACTAATCATAAAATTCTCTTATATGCTTATGTCCACACAAACATCATTTCTCTCTCATAATTTTGCACATTAAAGTGGATGTTACTTTTTACTTGATTATATTTATGTAAATGCAAATAACAAATATTAGATCATATATGTTAGGCTAGATATACAAGTATTTTCATTTAAATTTATGCATGCATATGTATTTGTATATATAATATGTATTTATATATAGTTTGCGTATATATTGTATATGTGCACATGGATGAATGACATTGTTTTAGAGTCAAACCACTTGTGACCATATATATATACATATATATATATATATATATATGTATATATATATATATAAAAATTGGGCAAGGAGCTTAATTAATTTTTGTTCTTACTCATAATTTTGAACTTTATACATTTAATATGTATAGATTTCCTAAATCAAAAGTTATGTTTTAAAATTTAGGTAATTTAAAATCAGTGCTGTCTCCAAAACTCTAAAAAAAAGATAAAATGTGAAACATATATTAACTACTTACTGTTACCGCACCAAAATTTTTTTTCAAAAGTCTTAGATCACTGAATTATGCACAAGGAACTGGGCTTCTATACATGTTTTGGCCATATTAATTACATTTTCAATCAAATCTTAAATATTGAATAAAGGGTCCCAGGTTAAAGAGTGTTTGGGGGGAGGAGAAAGGAAAAGAGAGTGAGGGAAAGGGAGAGAGAATTCATTTCTGCTGAATAAATTTATAAATGAGGAGTTTCACTTCTCATTGTTTAGATAATTGAAGACTTATTATTAATGGAATGCAAATCTATAAGACTGGATTTCATGAACATGATTGAATGTGGAAAAGATTTGGGAAGTTTCCAATTTAAGTGATTATGAATGGATTAATCTGTCGGGTTGTTGCTGAATATAGCAGAATACAAATAAGAATGTAAATACAAGCAGGTAGTTTGAAATTTTTGCTGAAGAATACTGAAAGGAAACACCTTCCAATATTGTTCCTAAACAAAATAGTGATACAATATTATTTAATCTACAGGCTTACTGCATGTTGACTCCATGCTTTTTCTTCTTCAATAGAACTAAAGTAAAAATAATTCACCTTATTGCATTAAAAATTAATAGGAATTCATAATACTATTTTGGATATGTGAATTCATTCTGAGTACACTTGAAATATGAAATAAACAGTTTAATTTGCACTCCTCTAATGAATACCTTACCTTAACACACCCCTATTGCACACTGATGTAAAGGAAGTGGCATTAGGAAAGAGGGAAGCAATCACAGGAATAAGAAGTCTACTGATTCTAAAAGGTGTGGGGCCAGTTTGTAAGGTCCATACATGGTAAATGATAAAATACTTATGAATTACAGACTCAGTACACAAAAATGTAGTTTGATCAAACAAGTCTGGTAAAACACACAACAGACATCTTTGTTTAATCTATTTTACCTGGCTATAAATGAGATTTATAGTGGAGGGCACCAGGAAAATTATAGTCACTATTAACAACTCATTTATTTTATCTCTTTTTAGATTTACTTTAAGGTCTTCCTCATATACTTAAAAACCTAAGAAACTTTCTTAAAAAAGAACTACAAAATCAAAGTGTCATTTATTTTATTTAAAATTACAGTTATGAATATACAAGGAAATTATGTGATCTATGGATGCTATTTTTTTCCTGCCAAATGCACTGTGAAGAGTATAATACTTCCCACACATACCTCCTCTCCTATTCACCAGTGAAATAGCATAACCTAGCAATTACTCTTAACAAATTGTTTGTACAGAACACCTGAACACCTGTGGTAAGATATTCAGTAACAAATCATTACTCAAAGGTTATGATTTTTTAAAATTTCTAAATAAATACACATTTCTGTTAGATGACTGCTCTTTAATTGCAGAAATTTTTAAAAGTACTTTTGTGGTAAATGACTCTTGTACCATCCCCCCTCCCCTGAAAATTGCTGTTCACTGCCAACATTACAAGCTTTTACTTTTTGCACCTAAAGTAGCCATGTTTAAATGACACAAAAGAATGAATACTGTCTTGCTAAACTTACTTTCACAATCAAGGTTGATGAAAATGTTAGATTTTTTTTAATCTTTTACTGCAATTTTCCTAATTTTCCTGTCATAAATCTCATATGCCTGAATTCCTAAACTAATAAACAACTTCTTACACATAGATGATTTTAAAAGAAAAATGACCACATTGGTATCAATCATGGCAAACAAGTTGGGAGTATGATTAAAACTGACTTACTCCATAGGAATGCTGCAAAAACTATCACTACCCAAATCAATTGCTTGTTAGGGTATTTTTTGTAAAAATTTGATTAAAAATAATAAAAATTGTTGGTTATGTTTTGTAACACTGGGCAAGTGGGAGAGAGAACGCAGGTCTCTAACCAAATGTTTTAAGGAAATAGTTTACTTTCTTTTTTAAAATATTTTATTTATCTATTTTCAGAGAAAGGGAGGGAGAAAGAGGGAGAGAAATATCACTGTGTGGTTGCCTCTCATGTGCCCCAAGCTGGGGACCCACCCGGCAACCCAGGCCTGTTCTCTGACCCGGAATTGAACCAGTGACCCTTTGGTTTGCAGGCTGGCCCTCAATCCACTGAGCCACACCAGCCAGGGGATAGTTTACTTTTCTAACTGCCCTTAAATCTGCCTATCATTTTTTAAAAATGGTGAACACTATAACTTCAATGGGATCAATCAGTAACCCACATGAGAATTAGTTAATTAATGGTTAAAAAATGAATTCCCTAGAACTGAGCCCAGATCTGCATAAACAGAATCTCCAGGGTAGAGACTCTATTTTTAAAATCCCTCCCACCAACAGCCTCTAGCTGTTGTTCCCAGCCTCTGAACATTTAGGATCTTGAGCAATGGACATTTTAGGGGAGGTGGAATGAAGGAATTGAGAATTATTAAACTGCCAAAGATAGCTGTTAAGTAGTTGGTATAGAGACATTGGGACTCAATGGGTGCACTTAAAAATACCACTAAATGCTGTTTCACATCTCTTTGGGAAACATTTACATTGCTATTTCTGTTTATTGTTTGAATATTAGGTAATTAAAACTGAGTAAAAATAGCTAATGCAAATGATTAGTAATGTTATAACCTGGATATCACCAGTTTTTGGGATACTGATTCATAGACTCAGATTTTTTGCAATACGTGTTGTTTAATGTATACATTGATTAACATGTGTGTGCATGTGTATATGTTATATACTTAAATAAATAAATATTTTAAATAAACCCTGCTCTTTTACTCTATATATTTTGTGAATATATTTATACAGAAATATAATTCTAAAATATATTTTCTATAAACATATCTCACAGTGGTATTTCAAATGACAGCAGACTAGCTCTATCGTTCCCTTTTGCACATATGCTATAATTAATTTTATTTATTCACTATAGGTTATAAATTCATTCCTATTTTTTCTAACAGAAATGGAATTAAATGTTCTCACCTGAGAAATGCTCATACAGATTATTTTACTGTATTTTATAAGATTTTTCTCTTTATAATTATTCTTAGAATTTTGTATATGTTATTCCCAAATTTTTTAAAAATAGAAGGAAAACTATGCTACATGAAAGTAAATTCTTTACAACATAAAAATACTGAATCTGACTAATTGAAATTGTATTTCGATGTATTTAGTTCTCTGAAGAATAACCGAACACCGTTAAAATTCCTTTGCATATATATTCATGAACTTTATATATAATTTAGGGTTCCATCAAAATGGATTCCATAATTATTTTAACAGTAGTAAAGAGTACAGTTGAAATAATTTGTAACATAATTTTTGATACACTTTTCTTGATTTTTTTAAGAATTTCTGATTCATGTTTTTCTTCAGGATATGTGCATACCATGTCCTCATGGAGTCCATGGCTACCAATCACATTATTCTAGTTTATTCTCCTGTTAGTTTTTCCTTCCTGGAGTCTGTCCAGGTTTTTTGTTTGTTTGTTTGTTTGGTTGGTTGGTTTTGTTTTTAATCATTTTTATCTGGACGAGCTATTCTCTAGTCTTGTTGGACAATTGTGATACACTTAACCCCACACCTAAAAATTATTCAGGCAGCATATTAGGAAATGATGCAAAGCTTGTTTTCTCTGTATGTTAATTTCTAGGACAAGAAACACATTTTTAAAAAGGATTAAATGAGTATCGATTAGAAAGTTTTTTTTATTTTCCAATTAGAAAGGAATGTATAATATGTACCACATCATAGTATTTAAAATCTAGGTAAAGGCAAAACAATAAATTTAAATGTAAAATGCATATAATTCAAATATGAATTAAATAATTAAAAATAACATGGAGTTAGAAAATCATGAAGTAATTAAGTCAAATTATTTATTTACATGATAGTCATTCTTTTTATTTTACTTCCATTGATGTGGGACAAATCTCAAAGAGAACAATTTTGACTTTCTTGGTTAGAGGGAAATTATCAAGCCATTTGCACCTCTTTCCCAATTGTTTTTGGATTCTAAAATTATTCTGCACATATTATTGGTTATATGACTATCCCCCGCTGTTACTGTTTTCTTTAAGGTTTTAAAATTGGCCAATGGAAAACTTTGAAAAATATGAAAAAGAAGCAAAACTGAATAAAAAGTTTCTTCAGATATTTCCCTTGGTAACAATCTTCAGTAGTATGTTAATAAAACACACACACACAAAACACACACATACACAGTATACATACACATACCACAGAGTATGGAATAATGAATGATCTTTTAAATTTTTAGTCCCTCAACAGTTTGTGGAAAACCTATACTTTTGTATTTTTGTGTGGATGAATGAGCATTATCTTTCCCAATTACTGTAATATATTGTATTTTTGATCCCAATACAAATAAATAGGTCCCTAGTAATAATGACAATGTTACCACAGAGAGACTGAGTCAGGGCCTCTCTTCCTCAAGCTTGTTCCTCAATTCTCATCTCACTCGCAAGAGAAGGATTCAAGTGAGACAACACGTACAGTGGAAATAAGATAGCAAGTTTATTTATAAAACATGCACGAACACAAAACTACAGCTATTCTGAATGCCCCACGTATAGAGGAAATAAAATTGCCAGTAAGTTTGCTCTGTACTTGAGCCAAGGCTACAAGTAGGTACTTAGCTAATTTAAACCATTGGGGTTCAGAGGTTAAGATACTTTAGTCAGTTTCTAGGTCCCCCTCCCTCCTCTCCTTGGGAATAATGTACGGCTACAAAGGCTTTCCTTCTCAGTTGGTAAAGGCTCTTTGTTTTAGTGAAATTGCTACAGGTGCTCCCTTTCCAGCACAGTCTCAAGGACTCCCCCCTTCTGACCTATCCCTGCAGGTGATGTCTGGGACACCTGGCAATCTTACCCGAGCAGGCTCAGGACTGTGGAGTTAATTGGTGAAACATGACTTCCTTTTCTTTCCAGCCTTCTGTTTTAAGCTCTTTGTTAGATTGTAATGGTGGGGGCTGTGCTTTATTTTTCCTGTGGCCACTCATTTTCAGCTGCTGCCTACAGTGACGACAATGACACAAGCCCACATCTATTGACTGCTTATTCTGTGCCAGATCATTTTCTAAGGCTCTTCCAGTATTCCTCATTTAAGTGATTTATATATATGCTGTTTATCTCTTTTTATAGTAGAGATTAATATTCTTCTATATATACTTCAACTTATTTTGTTATAACTATGAATAAGTTTGTAGGAAGTAAAATGTTATTTCTGATCTCCGCAGTAGTTCTACCAATTTACATATCTACCCACATGATAAGTACTTCAGAGTATTCAAAATCCATTACCTATCCATCTTTCAGGCACATGAAGTTCAGTGTATTTTTGTGTGGTTATTCTCTGTTATCTCATATTCTCCAGAACTTTTGCATTATTCTTTTGGGCAAATCATTATTCTCTTTCATTATTCTAAAAGTTCCTTTTATGGTAAGCATTTGGGGACACTAACAATATTTTTTTACCACAATCCTACAGTATTGTATAAAATATCATATGGTGCTACTATCTCTCTGCTTAAGCCTGCTGAATAGCTATTTCCACTCCCTCAAACAACCACTTTCAGAAAATTGACTGGTTTGCATTCCTTTTGATATTTATATTACATTCAAAAGCTAGAGTGTACAGTTTCTTGGCTTTTCTGTCTTAGAGGTTATCTGTTGGTTTGCTGCTGGAATAGATAAAGTGGTTGCCTTGTTACCTTCCCTTCCTGTTCCCCATACCCCTGCTTCCCCTGCCAAACATACCATTACACTGGAATTTATCTGTCTCTTCTTCCTGGTAGATCTCTATACTGCATTTCATATTTCACTATCTTGTTTTCGTATTATTTTAAATATATATTTTTTTAGTTTTGGATCATTATCCTCTGAAACTAATTCATGGGAGGTCGTTTTTGTGAAATTTCATATAAAAATAATTTTAACTCAAACCACACATTTGATTAATACTTTAACTGGATCTGGAATTCTTCCTTGGACAACACTTTCTTTCAGAATATTAATCTGCTTATTTCTGATTTTCAGTATTCCTTTTAAGAAGTCTGATAACATTCTAATTTGTATTTTTCAGTTGACATATTTTAAATTATTTTAACTTTTCTCTGGAAATACCCTCTTTCCAGGCATGCTAAAATATCAAAGATGTAGACTTAGTGAATCTTATTTTCATTTTTCTGGAACAACTATACAACATTTAAATATACTCTTTCATTTTATTTATGTTGTAGTTATAAATAATTAACAGATGTTTTTAAAAATTTAACTTCATTCACATTATCATTTCTGTCCCTGAAAGTTACTTTGCTGTGAAATTATATTATTTTCCTAGATGAAATGATTCTCTAAGTATATTGATCATAATTGAATTTGTACTGATGAGTACCTGCCTGGTTAGTCTGAATATTTTTACATTGGCAACAAGGCTGTTTTTAATTAAGATATAGACATTCTTAAGTTTACTTTGCAAACAGAATCACACAGTTCTGAACACTATAGCTGCAAAGTTAACTTCTCCTTGGAAGCTTCCTAAGCCATCTTGTATGGACCTTTAAAACCCTTTATTATATTTATTTCAAGGCTAGAAGAATGATGCTGAAAAACTCCAGGAACTTTCACCAGCAGTGCCTATAAATGGGTGAATTTGCTCTCTTTATAGGTCTTCAAAATTTGCTCAGGTTTCTTGTCTCTCAGAAAACAGTTTCTCTTCTATTTATGAAAGGGTGCCCAGTAAGCCAGGTGCCAGACCAGTTTTCTTGGGAGAAATTTCTAGGCATCAAATCTTCTATTTGTATTACTTAAAAACGGTTTGTCATGCCTGATTAAATAGTAATCTTATTCCAATATGACACTCTTGGTATGACATTGTTGAACACTCTGTTGGTCCAGTTATATCCTGGTAAAAGGAAAAACAATTTCTTATTCAACCTATTTGAATAAAACATTGGCACAAAAAGCAAGCAAACTCAGCAAGAGTTTTAAAATGTGTCAGTCCATGATTGTGTATAATATATTAAAATAAACAATAATAGCAGAATGGAAAAGAGAAAAATATCTATTTTATAGGAGTTTGATCAATTTTCTTTCTGAAGATAAAAGGTACATATAACCCTTTTGGTATGGAATATCACTTGATCATAAGAAAGAATGGAATATTACTTGGTCATAAGAAAGAATGAAATCTCAGCATTTGCAACATCATGGATGCACCTAGAAGGTATTATGCTAAATGAAATAAGCCAGACAAAGACAAATATTATATTATTTCACTAATATGTGGAATCTAAAGAACACAATAAACAAACAAAATAGAGAAAGATATACAAATACAGAAATCACACTGATGGCTGGTGGTTGGAGGACTGGGTGAAAAATTGAAAGGGTTAAGAAGTACTAATTGAGGGTCTGGTTGGTGTGAGTCAGTGGATTGAGCAACAGGCTGCAAACCTAAAGGTTGCCAGTTTGATTCCCAGTAGGGGCACATGCCTGCATTGTGGGCCAGGTCCCGGGTTGGGGGTGTGATACAGACAGCTGATCAATGATGTTTATCTTCTTTTCTTCCCCTCTTCACCTCTCTCTGAAATTAAAGAAATAAAATATTTTTAAAAAGAAGTATTAACTGATCATTTCAAAATAGTTACAAGGATATAAATTAATGTATAGGGAATATAGTCAGCAATATTGTAATAAATATGTGTGGTGCCAGGTGAGTACTTGTAATGTGGGGGGAACACTTCGTAAAGTATATGATTGTCTAACTGCTATGCTGTCCACCTGAAACTAATATGAAATAATGTTGAATGTAAACTGTAATTTAAAAATAAAATAAAAAAAATAAATGTTATAAAAACATGTAGGACATCAAAGAAGTTGATAAATGGCCAGAATATTCTCAAAAAGTAACTATCTGAAATTTTTATGTTAGTATATTTCTACTTATATAATTTTAACTTTAAAACATTGATTTTCTATACTGATTTTAAAAATTTACTCATGTATCTTTTATGATCTTGAACAGAATTTTTCAAAATAGGAAGTTTTTCAAGTTTAGTTCTCATGTAGCTTTTTTTACATGGTAAAAGGATAAATGTCTATGATTCTTGAGGAATAAAAGATATTCTATTATGTTATTTTATGTTTTTCTAAATTTAGGATACACTTTTAAGAAAATGACAATTTCAAATGTCAGAGGAGGATCACTTAATTAAGGTAGTATTATAGATGCATGAGAAAAAATACTTATTTGATCAAAGTGACAACAAGATATTTTAAAATAAAGTATAGCATAGGCAATATAGTCAATAGTATTATAATAAATATACATGGTGTTAGATGGGTACTGAACTTATCGGGGTTACCACTTCATAAGGTATAGAAATGTCTAATTACTATGACATACATCTGAAACTAATATATTTTGTATGCCAGCTATAAAACTAATTAAATAAAAGAGAAACAATTGTGTCAAAACTTAAATTAATGCTTAATGATCAATATTTTAGTGCTGCAATTTGCTTACATTTTATGTAGGTATTCAATAACTATCCAATAATTACTCCATTTTGTATTATTTCAAGGCTCACAATTACCCAAGTAGCTAAGAAATTATCTTTAAGCTGAGATACTGTATAACATAATGACTGTAGATATTTAAAGATTGTTAGAACCCATCAATTTTGATTAGCCCACATTATGTATTTATAATATTATGTAGGAATAATTCTGCTTATTTCTTCAATAAACCTGTATATATTCAGGATTCAGGTAATTAGTCTTTTTAAATCTTATAAATAAAATATATGCTTGTATATTATGCTGACAATTCAGAGAAAGGACCATCTTAATATATTAAACCAAAATTATTGAATCAGTGTGATTTTCCAAATATTTGACTGTATTATAGAAATTTGTTTTTTTAAATATTTCTGCACAATCAAGCTAAATAATGTTTCTTCACAGGCAAGTAAATTGAGTTAGAATTTTTATTTCCTTACTTTATGTGAATTTTCAGAATACTAGGTTTATAGAAGTCCTTATTTAGATCTTTATACATTACAGAACAGAGATTGTTTAATTTAAAATATGATTTATATGTTAATGTAATTATGTATAAATGGAACCTAATCAACAAAACAAACAAGCAAGCAAAATATAATCAGTGTCATGAAAATAAAGAACAAACTGACAGTAACTAGAGGGGAGGGGGAAGAGGGTTAACCGGGAAAAGGGGAAGAGTCATCAAGGAACATGTATAAAGGACCCATGGACAAAAACAAGATGTGGGGAGAAAACTGAATGTGAGAGGTAGGGGTAGGTAGGGAAGGGGAGAGTGGTGGGAAAAATGGAGACAACTGTACTTGAACAACAATTTTTTTAAAAAAGGAAAGAAAAAAGTAAAATAAAACAGCATGTTTATTTGTTTCTTTCTGAAACAAAAATGATTCACAGAAAAACAATTCTTTCTACCCAAAAGAACAGGAAAAGGACAGCCTCACAACACGGAAAACCCACAGACAGCAACCCCTCCACGCCAGGTGAAAACCAAACAGAAAGTTGTGGCCCCATCTGCAGCAAATGAGGAGCGTGGATTTTCACCTTCTTTGAGGCCATAATGAAGCACCCCAGCACTCCTGATGGAATGGGATGAAGAAGTCCAAGTGTCAAGGAGCTACATTTTCTTGGAAGTAGTATTTGACTCTGTAGTTTCCAATGTTTTCAAGATATTATTTATCTAGTGCAACAATAATAACTTCCTAAATTCTACATGTTTTTAATTTTTGAGTATGTGTTTTGTGGGGACAAATAAATTCTTTAAAGTAGTAATACCTATGCCCCTCATTGTGTTGGAGCCTTAATAAGTGCAATATAAAAAGCTATGGAGTAGGAGGTGTGAGGTGGGCTGCCATGATGGTGGTGATGACTAAGAACTCCATGTAACAGCAGGGTTCCAGGGTAGATGCAGCACTCTGTGTAGGTGGGCCTCACTTCACAGCAAAATCCAATTAAGGGAATTAAAGTTTCAAGCAAACCATATCAAGATGATGCAGCTCTAAAGATAATTTGTACCAGTAAGTTCTGTTAGGGTCTCCTCACTATCTGGTTATTTGCCAACTGATGCAGAAAAATGTTCAAAGAGTTTTCACAGTCACACAGGACTTTCTCTCATTTGTACATGCAGTCAAAGTAATTTTAAGCCTTTTATAGATCCTAGGAACTCTTAATTTTTGTGCTTCCACTTGACATGATAATAAATCCATTAAAATGTATTAAGCTGATATGAATTTATATAGAAGTTGAGTTGAAGTGAATAAATATTAACATATTTTTATACACAAATATGAGCTTTTAATTTTTTGGACATTCTCTATCAGCTATGTTTATTTGTCCTGAAAATAGCTATAGAGACAAGATACTCAGCCTACAGTGCACAATGAACATGAACTAGCCTGGTATACACAGCCTGACATCCACTCTTGTCTCCATTCCTTTCCTTCCTGTCTCATGATTGGAGGTAATTTAGCAGGTGATATCTACTGCATTGTGAGAAGAAAGAAGTCTTTCACTTCCTTTTTCCTTGCACACTAGCTTTAGGTTTAAATTAGATTTTCTCTGTAGGAAATGAAAAGTACTAAAGAGTTGATTTGAATGTCTTTAATCCTCTCTATTTTAATTATTCATTTTATTACTGATATTCTACATATGTAAATATTTCATTTAAACTGGTTTTATTTTTATTTTTTCCAATGCACCTAAAACTTACATTAATTTAAAATTGTGGTTATTTGCAGTCCTATCATATATGACAATAAGTTGTATAGAGACAGATAAATATACCAAAGAACTTTTCATTTCAGAAACTGTGAAACTTAAGAATAGTCACCCTGAAAGAATCATTTAGAAGAAAGAGGAATTAATTATCCAAGTCTAATTTATTGATCACTAGAAATTTATGTTTAGGATATATTTTGTTAATCAGTTTGGTGTCTCTAGAGTGCCATAGAATAGAACTGTTTCAGATTTTTAAAAATGTTAACTAGACACCAAGGGTTTGTTTTTTTCTTTGAAACTTCTTTGTTCTTTTCTAAAATTCTGGCAACTTATTTAATTTTTGTAAACTCAAATATACACTCTTCTGCTAATCTCAACAGTATCTAAAATCTTATCAACTTTATGCAAATAATATATTGGAAATTTAAAAGTTAAAATAAAAAAGAATTTAAAAGTTTAACAAAAACTCAATACTCTGTATAAAATTAGAAAAAGCTTATAATAAGTGGACAAATATCATAGACAATAAACTAACAAGATAGACATTGATATTTAAGTGGGAATAACAAAGTTCAAATGATTTTGTATTTAATTGAATGTTTATTTTGGTAGCATGTAATTATAATCTTGTTTTCCCCTTTCTGTATTTTAATTTGATTGCTTAATTTGTCTCTGGAAGAGAAGGCTTGCTTCATTTGGATAAAATCAAGTCAAGATTGTAGAACTATAAATATTTATAGTGTAAAAATACTTCATTTTATATGTATACACTCTATAGTTATGTTATGGTGATAAAATAAGTTAGTGCATTTAAACTACTTTAAACTGTGTCTGGAACATAATAAGTGTCCAATAAGTTCACGATGATGATGGCGGTGGTGGTGATGGTGATGATGAGGATGATGATAATGATGATAATGATCTAAGCCAAGTATATCAAATGAATTTTCTGAGGATTCAGCTGTTTAAGAATAGAACAAAAACAAAGACAAAGTTATCTGGTTCTCTGTTTTTTTTTTTTTTTAATTAGTAATTTTTATTTATTTATTTATTTTTATTTTTTATTTCAATCATTGTTCAAGTACAGTTTTCTCCCCCCTACTCCCATTCCAGCCCCTCCACCCAACCCTCCCCCCTTCCCCCCATTAGCCCCCACCCCTCGTTTTTGTCCATGTGTCCTCCAAATTTGTTCCTGTAATCCCTACCCATTCCCTCCTGAAATTCCCTCTTCCCTCTGGCCACTGTCAGACTATCCCCTATTTCAGTGTCTTTGGTTATATTTTGCTAGTTTTTTGTTTTGTTTTGTATTGTTGTTTAGATTCCTGTTAAAGGTGATATCATGTGGTATTTGTCTTTCACTGCCTGGCTTGTTTCACTTAGCATAATGCTTTCCAGCTCCATCCATGCTGTTGCAAAGGGTATGAGCTCCTTCTTTCTTTCTGCTGCATAGAATTCCATTGTGTAAATGGACCATAGTTTTTTGATCCATTCATTTACTGATGGGCATCTAGGTTGCTTCCAGCACCTAGCTATTGTAAATTGTGCTGCTATGAACATCGGGGTGCAAAGGTTCTTTTGTATTGGTGTTTTAGTGTTCTTAGGATAGAGTCCCAGCAATGGAATTGCTGGGTCAAAAGGCAGATCCATTTTTAGTTTTCTGAGGAAGTTCCAAACTGCTTTCCATAATGGTTGTACCAGTCTGCAGTCCCACCAACAGTGCACTAGGGACCCCCTTTCTCCACATCCTCTCCAACACTTGTTGTTTGTTGCTTTGTTTATGATGGCCATTCTGACTGGTGTGAAGTGGTATCTCATTGTGATTTTAATCTGCATCTCTCTGATGGCTAGCGATATTGAGCATCGCTTCATGTGTCTTTGGATTTTCTGTATGTCCTCCTTGGAGAAGTGTCTGTTCAAGTCCTTTGCCCATTTTTTAATTGGGTTACTTGTCTTCTTAGAGTGGAGTCGTGTAAGTTCTTTATATATTTTGGAGATTAAACCCTTGTCTGAGGTATCATTAGCAAATATGTTTTCCCATACAGTTGGTTCTCTTTTTATTTTGATACTGTTTTCCTTAGCTGTGCAAAAGCTTTTAAGTTTGATGAGGTCCCATTTGTTTATTCTTTCCTTTATGTCCCTTGCTCTAGGAGACAAGTCAGTAAAAAAGTTTCTGCGTGAAATATCTGAGATTTTCCTACCTACGTTCTCTTCTAGGACTTTAGTGGTGTCACGCTTTATATTTAAGTCTTTTATCCACCTTGAATCTATTTTTGTATAAGGTGTAAGTTGGTGCTCGAGTTTCATTTTTTTGCATGTAGCTGTCCAGTTCTCCCAACACCATTTGTTGAAGGGGCTATTTTTATTCCATTTTATGTTGCTGCTTCCTTTGTCAAATATTAATTGACCGTAGAGGCTTGGGTTTATTTCTGGGCTCTCTGTTCTGTTCCATTGGTCTATGTGCCTGTTTTTATGCCAGTACCAGGCTGTTTTGATTACGGTGGCCTTGTAGTATAGTTTAGTGTCAGGTATTGTGATTCCTCCTACTTTACTCTTCTTTCTCAAAATTGCAGCAGCTATTCGGGGTCGTTTATGGTTCCATATAAATTGTTGAAGTGTTTGTTCTGTGTCTGTGAAATATGCCATTGGTACTTTAATAGGTATTGCATTGAATGTGTAAATTGCTTTTGGTAGTATGGACATTTTAATGATATTAATTCTTCCAATCCATGAACACGGTATATGTTTCCATTTGTTTGTGTCTTCCTTGATTTCTCTCCTCAGTGTTATGTAGTTTTCTGAATACAGGTCTTTTACCTGTTTGGTTAGGTTTATTCCTAGGTATTTTATTTTCCTTTTTGCTATTTCAAATGGGATTTTTTTCTTGATTTCTGATTCTGCTGTTTCATTGTTGGTGTACAGAAATGCCTTTGATTTCTGGATATTGACTTTGTATCCTGCTGTTTTACCAAATTCATTTATTAGGTCAAGCAGTTTTTTGGTGGAGTCTATAGGATTTTCTATGTACACTATCATGTCATCTGCAAACAGTGATAGTTTTGTTTCCTCCTTTCCGATTTGGATTCCTTTTATTTCTTTTTCTTGTCTGATTGCTGTGGCTAGAACTTCCAGTACTATATTGAATAGAAGTGGTGAAAGTGGACATCCTTGTCTTGTTCCTGTTCTTAGTGGAAAAGATTTTAATTTTTGTCCATTGAGTATAATGTTGGCTGTAGGTTTCTCATATATGGCCTTTATTTTGTTGAGGAATGCTCCCTCTATTCCCACTTTACTGAGTGTTTTTATCATAAATGGGTGCTGTACCTTATCAAATGCTTTTTCTGCATCTATTGATATGATCATGTGGTTTTTGTCTTTGCTTTTGTTTATGTGATGTATTACATTTACTGATTTGCGTATATTGTACCATCCTTGCATCCCTGGAATGAATCCCACTTGGTCATGGTGTATGATCTTCTTAATGTACTGTTGGATGCGGTTTGCCAGTATCTTGTTGAGGATTTTAGCGTCAATGTTCATCAGCGATATTGGCCTGTAGTTTTCTTTCTTTGTTGTGTCTTTATCTGGTTTTGGAATTAAGATGATGTTGGCCTCATAAAAAGAGTTTGGTAGTCTTCCATCTTTTTGGATTTTTTGAAATAGTCTGTGAAGGATAGGTGTTAGTTCTTCCTTAAATGCTTTGTAGAATTCTCCTGTGAAACCATCTGGTCCAGGGCTTTTGTGTGTTGGGAGTTTTTGGATTACTGCTTCAATTTCTTTTGCTGTTATTGGTTTGTTCAGGCTTTCTGCTTCCATTTTATTGAGTTTTGGAAGGTTATATTTTTCTAGAAATTTGTCCATTTCATCTAGGTTTTCAAATTTCTTGGCATACAGCTCTTTGTAGTAATTTGTTACAATCCTTTGTATTTCTGTGGTATCTGTTTTAATCTCTCCTCTTTCATTTCTGATTGTGTTTATTTGGGTCTTCTCTCTTTTTTTCTTGATGAGTCTGCTTAAAGGCTTGTCGATTTTGTTTATCTTTTCAAAGAACCAACTCTTGGATTCATTGATCTTTAGAATTGTGCTTTTAGTCTCTATGTCATTTAATTCTGCTCTGATCTTGGTTATTTCCTTCCTTCTGCTTGCTCTGGGCTGTCTTTGTTGTTGTTCTTCCAGTTCTTGTAGACGTAGGGTTAGGTTGTTTGTTTGAAATGTTTCTAAGTTTTTTAGGTGGGCCTGTATCGCTATGATCTTCCCTCTCAGGACTGCCTTGGCTGTGTCCCATAAGTTTTGGGTTGTTGTGAGTTCGTTTTCATTTGTTTCCAAAAACCGTTTGATTTCTTCCCTAATATCATTCTTGACCCATTCATTGTTTAATAGCATGCTGTTGAATCTCCATGAATTTGATTGTTTTGGGTTTTTTTCCTTGTGGTTGGTTTCTAGTTTCAGTCCCTTGTGATCCGAGAAATTGCTTTGGTATGATTTCAATTTTTTTGAAATTGTTGAGGCTTGTTTTGTGTCCTATCATGTGGTCAATCTTTGAAAATGTTCCATGAACATTTGAAAAAAATGTGTATTTAGCTTCTTTGGGATGCAGGGTTCTGTAAATATCAGTAAAGCCCAGTTCGTCTAGGGTATTGTTCAATGCCACAATATCTTTGTTGATGTTTTGTTTGGAAGATCTGTCCATTTTTGATAGAGGGGTGTTAAAATCCCCCACAATAATTGTGTTGCTGTCCATATCTTTCTTGAAGTCCTCTAAGATTTTCTTTATGTATTTAGGTGCTCCTATGTTGGGTGCATATATATTTACTATATTTATGTCTTCTTGGTGAATTCTTCCCTTGAGTATTATGAAATGACCTTCTGGGTCTCTCTTTATGGATCTTCTTTGGAAGTCTATTTTGTCAGATATGAGTATTGCTACCCTGGCTTTTTTCTCCTGTCCATTTGCTTGGAAAATTTGTTTCCAGCCCTTCACTTTCAACCTGTGCAGATCTTTTATCCTGAGGTGGGTCTCTTGTAGACAGCATATGTGTGGGTCATGTTTTCTTATCCAATCAGCTATTCTATGTCTTTGGATTGGAGCGTTTAGTCCATTTACGTTTAAGGTTATTATTGATAGGTACTTATTCATTGCCTTTTATGTACGTGTGATCCTCTCTCACTCTCTCTTTTCCTTTCTTTCCTTAAAGCAGTCCCTTCAGCATCTCTTGCAGAGCTGGTTTAGTGGAGGTGTATTCTTTTAGACTTCTTTTGTCTGAGAAGCTTCTTATTTGGCCTTCTATCTTAATTGAGAGCCTTGCTGGGTAAAGTAGTTGTGGTTGCAGGCCTCTGGTTCTCATTACTTGGATTATTTCTTGCCATTCTCTTCTGGCTTGGAGTGTTTCCATTGAGAAGTCAGCTGTTAGCCTTATTGGGGCCCCCTTGTATGTTACTTCCTTCTTCTCCCTTGCTGCCTTTAAGATTCTCTCTTTGTCTTGAAATTTTGCCATTTTAATTATGATGTGTCTTGAGGTGGGCCTCCTTGGGTTCCTCTTGATTGGGACTCTCTGTGTTTCCTGTATTTGTGTGACTTTTTGTCTCATCAAATTAGGGAAGTTTTCCATCATCACTTGTTCAACTAGGTTTTCTATCCCTTGTTCTTCTTCTTCTCCTTCTGGTATCCCTATTATACGGATATTATTATGTTTCATATTGTCTTGCATTTCTCTTAATCCCTCTTCATTCTTTCTGAGCCTCTTTTCCCTTTCTTGCTCTTTCTGGGTGTTTCCTTCTATTTTGTCATCTAGCTCGCTGATCCGATCTTCTGCTTCATCGATCCTGCTTTTCATTCCTTCTACTGTGTTCTTCATTTCAGAGATTGTATTCTTCATTTCCTCTTGGCCCTTGTTGAGAGTTTCTATTTCCTTTTTTATGCTGATGTAGTTTTCATTGAGTTCATTGTAGCTTCCCTGTAGTTTCTCGTAGCTCATTGTGAGCTCATTGAGCTTCCTGACAATCACTGCTTTGAATTCAATATCTGATAGTTGAATTGCCTCTGTTTCATTTAGCATTCTTTTTGAGGCTTCCTCCTTTCCTTTCATTTGGGGATTATTTCTTTGTCTTCCCATTGTTTGTGAGACTCTTCTTGTTCACCTCAGCTTCTTATGTTGATCTGTTCTGGCTCCCTCGGTTTATGATGTGAACTTCTTTAGTAGAGTAGCAGTGAGTTTCAGTGGTGCTGTTTCCTTGACCCCCCAAGCTCGCTGGTCTTGGGCTGTTGTTTAAGTTGGCTTTGTGTTTGCCTTTGGGTTTTGATTGTTGTTGAGTCTTTCTTTGGTGGTTCCTTCCCGCCAGCTGGTTAAATGTGGGTCACTCTGTCCACCACCTTCTGTATTTTGTTGTGCTGGTGAGGGCAGGTTGTGTTGAGGCTGGTTCTTCTGTGTGTACAAGGTTTAAAGAAGTCTTGTTCAGTTGTTTGTATTGGGTACTGTCTCTACTGTTTAGTTGTATTTCCAGATAAGTCCTGGATTGAGGTTTGTGTGGTTACTACTCCCTCCTTCACCTTCTTCTGCTGTTATCTGTTAGTGGTTCCTTAGTTGTTGGGTTTCCTCTTCCAGTGGGTATCCTGGTGTTCACCTCCTCCACCTATTCTTTTTTGTCAATCATGCAGCTTCCACTGATCCCCCAACACCTGCCCCAAACTTTTCATTCAACGGTATTTACTAAGTATGTACAAAGGCCAAACACTAAACTGTGTGTATGCCTGGGAAACAGGGTTCTTGGCCTCCTGAGAGGCCAAGACTCGTTATCTGGTTCTCAGTTCAGTAATTTTTTCCATGGTAGTCCTCTTTTAATCCTAACAAAATCTCTGTTAAATAAATGTTAACCAAAACCTTATTTTACAGACAAGGACACTGGGGCATATAGAATAAAAATGACTTGTTGAAGATCTTATAACCAAACCCAGTTTGGGCTTCCTGCCACAAAAAAGCCAAACTTGTAAGACAGGTGCTTTTAAAAAAGGAAAGAGGTTCATTCAAGTGCCAGCCACCAAAGAATATGGGAGACTCTTGGTCCACAGCCCATCTTAACGTATCAGTTCACACAAAGTTTTGGAGCGAGAAAGGAGAGGGAAATGGACAAAGAAACCAGTGGGAGAGACTGTAGATATGCAGGCAGTGTCCTTACTTGTCCCAGCATGGGTTTTTGTGGTCAGCATCCTTGAGTTGGCCATATGTTTTTTTATTTGTTTTTGTTTTTGTTTTTCCAGCTGAATTCCAGTGTATCGGTGGTCAGCGTCAGCCGGAGTCTTAGGGCCAGGCTGCTCCTTAGGTTCACACAGAGCTGAAACTTCTGAACTGTAAAGTACACTAAAAAATACTTTTAAATTGAAGCTCTAGTTCCAACAGAAAAATCGGGTTTAACATTACTAAGATGCATGTGGGTAACATTATATAATTATAGCATACTCATTCTTATGGTATGTGTTAGTCTGGTTTAAGTAACTGTGTATTCAGCTTTACACTTATAGTAGAATCCAAAGAGTTTGAAATAAAATTGTAACTAGGGCCAACTGATAAAACTCTTTTGAAGCTAGCGATACAAAAAATCATATTTCATAGCTCTGAGGCCAGTAGGTACAAATTTGGGCCACTGAAGTGATTACCTAAAACCTGAGATTCAAGTCTTGTCAGTGGGGTTACTCAGTGTTCAGTATCTAATGTTGAGCCCATTTTCCTGAGGAGATTTATATAACCATAAATCTGAATGTGTGGTTATAGCTCAAAATTCTTCTAAGTTTGACCTTTACAGATTTTCTTGACCATTAAACTCACTAGATTGTCCAACAGAAACTCACTCATGAAAGATATACAATATAAAATATTCATTAAAAAATATAACATTATCTTATATATGTTTAGCTTGAAGAAAAGGACATCTAGGATTGGCCAAAATTTTTATATATTTTCCTTGATCCATGTTCGTTCATAACACTCATTTCCAGTGGGCCTATATCAAGTTTCTGAGTGTCTTGACTTACCATTTCCAGGAACAATATCAATGGATCAGAATTAGTACATAGACTGAGATTCTCTTTCTATGCCTATTTTTTCTGTTCTTCCCAATTGTAAGAACTTGGAGCCAGCCCATTAGATTGATACATGTAAAATTTATTAATAGCAGTAAATTTAGCAGTATCTTCAAAAGTTCAACTTGGCAAGGCAATCCTTACAATGTTCATATACATTGACATCAACTCCTGTTTTAGATATTAACTGTTCCCAATGATGACTCTTCTAGGTCTTTCTCTCTGTGAGACTGTTCTAGGTCTTCAAGCATCTCCCAAATCTCAGTGTTCATTTCTAAGCCTTACATGGGGAGGGAAGAGAAGAGCAGAAGAACTCATAATATCCTGGAGGGTTAGTCCTTGTGCAATAGGTTCATGGTATGGGATGTGTTGCATTTAACTTTGGGATGTTCGCAAGTAACTAGTCATCAATTTTAAACTTAAACTTAAATGATTTACTTCATAAAACAGGGTGACTTCTATATCATGGTCATGCACTTTTGCATTTGCTTCCTTGAGTGGACAAGAAATGGAGGAAATTAAAACGAGTTCACAGGTTGCCCACAGTTCTCTCTAGGCTCAGAGCAGTCTACTTCACCCACCACATCTGGTAAAACAAAATTCGAGAGTCACTACTTTTAGGCAAGCTCAGGAACACTTTTAGAGGATCAAAACCTTTTATGTTTTGTACTTAGGAAGATTTTTGTTAGTTATTTTATTTTAAAGATTTTTTATTGTAATAATAGTTGCAGGATAACTTTAGTTGTTTTAAAACACTGACAGCACCCTTATAAGACAGCTGATGCTACATAACAGAAGTTGGAAAGTCAAAAATTAGTCTTATTTGGTAAATGAAATGGAATAGCTAGCAGGAGGTAGGGAGTTTAGCATGACAATAAGACACATTTCATTTTTTCAAAATGCCTTTAAGGTCAGAGAGTGTAGGCTGGAGTCAGCCATTAAATCAGTGACCAATGAATCAGCAAACACAAACTGATAGAAACCTCTGTATAATCTTAAATAAAGCTAGAAAATTGGCACTGCTTTGGGCTCATTTTATTATTTTCATGTGGAAAGCTAAAGCAGAATCTTGTGAGAAGAACTGGGTGCAGTTAGCCAAGTGAGGCAAAGGTGGAGTGATTGAGTGAAGACAGATTATTTTAGGAGAAATGTAAAAGCTAAAGAACTTATGACACATGGACATGAACTAAAAGGGGGGAATGTGGGTGGGAGAGGGTATGCAGCATGGAGGGGAATGAAGGGGGAAAATGGGACAACTGTAGTAGCATAATCAATAAAATATATTAAAAAAGAAATGTTTCCTTTTATAGTCTTTGAGCTATTGCATGTAGAATGCCACGTGGATGTGGACCTCAAATGTATTTAGTTCATTGTTTTGGGGAATTAAAAGTCTTTACCACAAAACAAACATATTTTAAAGTATTTTTTCTTTAAAAATTATCCATGGCTTTAAAGATCATTGTATGATTTCACTGTCCTACATACATTTCTGTTACAGATCACACATGGTTTCATTGATAGGAGATTAGGACCTTTGTTGGAATCATCCAAAATAAAATGCATTTGGAGTATTTGTTCCAAAACAATAATTTTTATCTAATAATTGCACCTTTTACATGTCCCATAATTGCCATGAATTCTTATGTGGAAGAGTTTCTGAGGACAAAGTAAAGAAAATATGGGTTAGAAAAACTGAACATCAAAATATAGCTCTTTGCACATATTGTAATGTAAGTATTTTTCAGTTATTTGAATACTTATGGTAATAATTAGAAATAAAAACACATTAGTAATTTTAATATGTTTAATTATCATTGGAATTCTTTGAAAGACCACTTTTTAAAAAATATTCCATTTTCAGTGGATAAAATCTGCAGATAACATTGTATATTTTTTCTATAAGATTGTATATTCTGTGCATTATTTAATAAAGTAGTATAAATTATTTTATCTTTCTAAGAAAGTCACATCCATTTCTTTTAAATGGTGTTTATATGTTATTTGTCTTATGAAGAAGAAAAATCTCAAGGACAATTTGGGCTTCTTTGCTATTTAATAGATTATATAATGTGCTGTTAAGAATAATAACATATAAATTATTGTGTATTCTTCATACATAATTTTATTTTATGAGTGACATTTGTGTATCCTTATAACTAGGTATATAAACAGTGCACAGGAGAAATTAGTTTCAGATTTATAGACAAATTTTTTTCCACTGGTGAGCCATTGTGTTTTCAAAAAAGATGGCTCTTAATGTGAACACATATGTTTATGCTAAATAACCTGGAACACCAACTGAGGTGGCACCGTCACCTCGCCATTAGGAAGGTTGATTTTGCCTCAGTGTATTTCTCTGCAACAGAAGGACCCTTCAGGTAAGTTGAAAAAGTTATTAAGCATGTAGTTTAAATGAGCAGTGACGATTCCAAGGGAGGTAGGAGAATTGTAACTTGCCACCGGAAAGGCATTTTAACTCCCAAAGAAGACAAGCCATCGTGTGTCAAAATAAAGTTGCCCACATGTTTGCCAATTTTCTCCTTTTTAATTTTGTACTTGTTTAATAACATTTGTTAGCCACAAGTTTTAAAGCTTAAACTATTTTATTAAACAAGACTGCACTACATTAATTGCTCACTGAAAAGAGTTCTTAATCATCATTCTCAGTATAATGGGAATATGTTCAAGAAATTCTGAGCATTCAAGTGAAAATGGTGTCAAACTAACATTTTAGGTTATGTTAAATACAACAACTTGGCCTTTCCATTGTCTCTTTTCTGTAAGCTTAATAATTCATAGATTTCTTTCACCAAGTCTTTGGCAGCCCTCAATCTCTGTACTTTTACAGGAGTAAATCTTTCTGTTTGTTACCAGTTTCTCTTCTGTTTCTGGAATTTGTTTAATATCTACTTTCAGGGTCTTTACAAATAAATCAGAAAAAAATTACTTACATTTCCTTTAAAAATGCATCTTTTTTCCCCCTTCTCCTTCAAATTATTGCTGAATTCTAGCAATAATTTTAGAGTTAGCTATTTTTAGTATAATCCAGCAGAATTTTTCTGTTTTGTTTTTTCATTATATGATTTTTGGGGGTTTATTTATTTATTTAATAATCTTTTTCCCAATTATAGTCGACATGCAATATTATATTAATGTCAGGTATACGATTGTGTGATCAGACATTTATATATATTATGAACTGATCACCCTGCATATATCCAGTGTTCACCTGGCACCATACATGGTTGTCACACTGTTACTGGTTATGTTCCCTATGCTGTGCTTTGCATCTTTATGACTATTCTGAAACCACCAATTTGTACTTCTTAATTTCTTCACGATTTTTACCCAGCCCTTGGACACCGCTCCCATCTGCCAACCATCAAAATGTTCTCTGAGTCAGTTTCTGTTTCGTTTGTTTCTTTTGTTGTTTAGATTCCATATATAGATGAATGTGTCTTTCTCTGTCTAACATTTCACTCAGCACAACACCCTGTCAGTCTATCCATGTTCTTGCAGATGGCAAGATTTAATTCCTTTTTATATGGCTAAGTTGCACTACATTGTATATACGTACCCCTTCTTTATCCATTCATCTACTGATGGACACTTATGTTGCTTCCATATCTTAGCTATTATAACTAAGGATGCCTTGATGGAGCCCTGATTGCTTTTGGTGCACCAATAGGAGGGATTGCCCCCTAGGCTGACCAGTGAGGACTGGCCCTGACTACAGTGGAGAAGGTGTTGTGCCAGGGCTGAACCTATGAAGCAGGTTTTACTTTAGCAGGTCTCGGCCCGCCAAGCCTGCCTATTGGGCGTGTCTTTTGTGGAGGTAGTTGTGGGGTGCTCTGCCTCTGTTGTGGTCTGAAACTATATACCATATTTGCTGATTCTGGGCATCTTGGGAAGTTCAGGCCAAGGTCAGTCACTGCCTGTACCCTCTCCGAGCCTTGTGGCATGAGATACAAAGTAATCTTTAGATGGCCGCCATTTGTGGTGGGCTTTCTGGTGCATGGGAGAGCTTGAACTGTGAACTGAGACCAATTGTGTCTAGTGCCAGGCTTGAGGCTGCTGAGTAAGAGGTATGGGGCATGCTGAAGCCAGATGCTTCTAGTCTGGGGTTTGTGAACCTTTGAGCTTTTTAAGACATTCCATAGTATTATCCAAGAAAGGTTTTTGTATGAAAAAGCCCCTGGAAGCAGCTTGGATAGCCCTGTGATTTGAGTGTAGAGGTGGTCTCAGGGAATCACCAGGACAACTGTGTAGGCCAAGTTGATAGAGACTCAGGGCACCTGCCTGTACCTGCAGAGGGAGAGCTCAGCAAAGGAACACTGGCTTTTGCCAGCACTTTTGCCTGGGAGAAAGCTGCCCCTCTAGCCCTTGCCCTGAAACCAGACAGTTCAGTTCTCCCCTGTATGTCTGTGCTACCATTCAAGGTGCCACTCCAGCCTTGGAACTCAGCATGAATGAATCATTCACAAACAAAAAGAACACCCAGGTCTCCAGCATCCCTCCATTTTACTCAGCCACAGTCCCTGTGGGTTTTCACAGCTGGGACATATGGAGACCTCTTTTCCCTGCCCTGGAACCCAGCGCTGAAAAGACCGGTGTGGAACTGGGATCCTTCACTTCTCAGGGAAACTCCAAAGCTGAGATATACTTCTTGATTCTTAACCACCACATATGGATCTGGAACAAGCCCATTGTGTGTCTTCACCCCTCCTACCAGTCTTGATGTGGTTTCTTGTTTATATCCTTAGTTCTAGGACTTCTGTTCAACTATACTTCAGAAAGTTCTTGGTAATGATTGTTCTATACTTTTAATTTTGATGTGGTTGCGGAGGAGGTGAGTACAGAATTTGACTGCTCCACCATGCAGACCAGAAGCTCCAGTGGAACTTTTCAAAAAAAAATAAATGTTATGCAAAGAAAATAGGACAATAGAAACATCCTGAAAGTTTTAAAGTGTACTGTTCATGAATAAAGTCTTCTTACACTAGATACTGAACTTATGAAATCTTTCATTCCTCAATGTGTTCTAGTAAATTTTCTTTCTAGATATGATATTTGGAATCCAATGACAAATAAGAAGAGCAAAATGGAGAGAGGATGAGAGAGAGATGGAAGTAAAAAAGGAGAAGAAAGAGGAGGAAACTGTTTATTCTAATCTCACCTCATAAATTAAAGAGTCACTTCCACTGTGTTCTACATTTCATAGAAGTATAAACAAAGGCTGGCCCAGAATCAAAGAGAGGGAAATTAAAATGCAAAATGCTGTCATTAGGAAACTAATCAAATAATTTTGGTACATCTATAAACTGGACTTCTATGCAACTACTAAAAATGAGAATTAACTCCAAAAAGTATTATAGGTTAGTGAAAAGCAAAGAAACTGAAGAGGTTCTTTAAAATACTGCTAAGGTGGGAAGGAGAGTGTTTTCATGTTCTTGTATCTGCCTGAAAAAGCAGTGGAAGGAAGCTGATGGGGACGACCTGGAGAACGTGAAGTTACAAAGAAAACTGGGAAGATAGAGAATGGAGGAAGAGAAAGCTTAATAATGATATTGTTTCTATGTTTTGAATTTTAATTTTAGTGCATTACTTATTTAATAGTATTTTAACAAAAATGATATATAAAGCCAACCAGATAAGTAATGATTATGTTAATCAGTTATTTGTGAGTAGGAGTAGTCTTATACTAAGCGCTGGAACATTTGGAAGGTGCTGATAACAGAATAATATATAAAACACTCATCATAAAGCATTAGAATATAATACTTATATGGATGCCCATAAAAGCAAAATATATCTTATGCTAACACTTGACAAGATATGTACTTTCTTGTATCTCTCTCTCCATGATTTTGAAGTATAAGCTGTCCTGCTCTTTTAAAATGTAGAGTGTACATTATTTTATGAACAGGATAATTCAAAGAATGAATTGTCGTAATATTTCTCTCTGGTAAATAGAGTAACATATAAATCTGGAACAAACATTTTAGAACATGAGTTTGAAAGACATTTCATTCAGACAGTAAATGTGTTTGAGGGTACACAGTGCTTCCACTTGTTTGTCACTGATCATTATCTCACAAAGTCAATGCAAAGGTTATAGTGAAAAACAGTGGTTGCAGAGAATTAAAGATCTACTCTTTCCTCAGAAAAATACTGTGTTTCAGCAAACACTTGATATTTTTAAATGTTAATTTGCATATCACTGCACTTTCCTATCTCTAAAAGTTTTATTTAGGATGATAAACAGTTTTTGTACTTACGGTCTTATTTCATAGAGCAAGTATGGCAACCTAAAATAGTTCTATTTCTAAAATAACATTTTAAATTGTTAACTAAAACACATTTTGTTTTTATCACAACTGTGTTTTATTTTGGCTCTTTTTACTTTTAGAATCAAAATTTCTCAAAATTATTTTTAAGATATATGTAATGTATATTAATATTTAACATATCATAACTGTGCCTCTTATTAAGGTTTGAAGCACTGTACAATTCTAAAAGTTTCCTCTATGTTATCTTTATATGTAATTCCTTAGTAGAAATAATATGTATATTTGCCACTAGACATGATATATAATGGATAAATGCAATATTATAGACATAAAGCAGATAATACAGTGACAAAGTATTGGCAAATATTTTAAATGCAGTAGAATTCATTCATTAAGGGGAAAGACGAAGAAATCTGTAGGTTCTCCATTTGTGCCCTGAAGCAAAGAAGAGGCTCTATGTGGTATATAGATAACACTATTGGATAAGAATAAGGCCATGCATGCTCTGGATACATCTGCTACTAAAATTGTGACCTAGTCTAGACTCAGTCTAGACTACAGTCACTGTACTCAGTTTTCTTGTTTTAACTATAAAGGAAAGCATTATACTAAAATGTCTCCGTGCAGCTTTCAATCTTCTCTTTCTATGACTAATTCAATATTCAAAACAAAGAGAAATAATCAATTAATATGACATCAGTGTTAATATAAATAATATTAATAGTATGACATTAACAAAATACAACAGTTTTGTATGTAGACTTTACTAACCATTAACTGTAGTTCCTTTATAATGCATGATTTTACTTAATAGAGATAATGCATATTTGCACATGTGCTTATAAATATCTCTAGAATTAGTTGATAACTGTGCATACCAATCAAAAGATTGTAGTCACTGGGTAAAATTAAATCATAGATATTTCCAGTCTCCTTTTAAGTGCTCTTCTCTCACATAAATTTTTCACCAAATCCTACTGATGAAACACACTTTTTACTTGTACTTAAATACATCACAGAGGATACAACTGTTAAAATGAGAAGTGTTAGAACAAGAATAAATGAATTATATACTATATTCTTGAAAAGTTAAACAGATGAAGAGAATCTTCCCAATTCATATTCTGTCCCCTGAAATGATATAATAGTGACATATATTAGTTTTCTGCACATTTTTTACAAGGTAACTGGATTTTTTTTAATTGGGGAAAGATGCAGTGATGTTGAAATGAAGGAAGCTAGATGAAAACAGAATTATTGATTGGATTTGAGAAATGGATTTAGGAAATAGGAAGACTAGCGAGGAATTTTCAGTGATCAATAATATATTTAAGGGCAATTAACAGAGATACAAGCCTAGAAAAAGAGGTAATATACTATCATCAAGGTAATTTAATTACTTAGTCTACAGAAAAACTGCTATCTAGCTAAGCATTCTTGCTGGTAATGAAACTATATTATCTTCTTTGAACCATTTTTCAGAAAATCTTATGATTCCAACTTGAATACCAGGTTCGACAATTATCATGAAACAAGACTTCATATTCTCAAACTTATTCATTTTATTTTTATAAAATTTGACTGAGAAATCCTCCAATAATGCCTTCTGAGGGTTTGGGGCTTAGAAATAAAAATTATAGGGTTTAAATCAACCTACTCTACAACCCTGAATTTTAGTAATCTGTACAATTGTAACAAGCTAACCACTATGTTCAACTGAGCAACACTCATTTCATAGTTCTATAGTTCTAGTTCATAGAATGTTCTCTTCGCAAAATCTAATCCCTTAATCTCTCCAAACACATACTCGTTGACATATTTAGCATGTGTTTCTTGCATTTTTATTGGGTGGCAGAAACTGTTTTAGGTACTAGTGATAAAGTACTGAAAAAACAGACACAATAATTCCTACCTATGGGAAAAAATTATATTCTTGTAGAGATAACATAAATTAACTAAATAAATCAATAAAATGTAAGCAATTTTGTATTGAGAATAAATGCAATAGAAAAAAGCAGCAAAGCATAACTGGGAACATGGAGGATATTGCAGTTTTATATAGGGCATCAGGGAAGGTCTCTTGGAGAAAGTGATGTTTGATTAAAGACATGAAAGAACAGCATGAGCAAGCTGTGAAGATACCTGGGGAAACTGTTCCAGGTGTGAGAGTAGCCAAGTGCGAGGAAACAGGGGAACACTGCTTGTGTTTGAGAAACAGATTTTTCACAAAGTAATTTGAAATTTATTTTAATTTTATAAAAGGCATAGCAAGAGGGAAATGCTAGGTGAAAACAAAAGTACTGATTGTGTTGGAGGCCTTTATTTAGGAGATAGAACTTTGAGGAGGAAATCTCTTTGAGGGACAGGTCACTGTGACTTCAGCCAAACGGGCAGTGAGGGGAGGAGTACAAGATGAAATCAGAGGAGTGAAAAGAGGCTGGGTCTCCTGAGGCCTACAGTCCTCCTCACTGGCTTTCATTTTATTCTGAGTGTGAGGAAAACAGAGACATGATACTGTCCTGATTCAGAGTATAAACCAAAAAGGGATGACAGTGGAAACTCTTGCAATAACCCAGACGTGAAATAACTGTGGCTTGGCGCAGAGAGGTAGCACTGGAGGTAGGGAAACTGACCAGAACTGGGATATATTTTGAAAGACAGCCAAGAGAACTTTCTGCAGTGTTGGTGGTGAGAAATGGGAGAAAGAACTGAGTCAAGGATGAGTACCTTGAAAACATGACTGGCATCCACCAACACAGGCAAAATTTCAGATAATTTTGGGAATAATTCAGGTAAGTTTGGGAGGGAAGATAAAGAGTTTGGTTTTAGACATATTAAGTTTAATATGGCTATTAAATATACAAACAGGGTTTTTAAGTAGGCAATTGATATAAATGTGTGTGGAGTCAACAGAGATGGTCCAGTGATAGATATTAATATGGAACCATAAGTTTTTAGGTTCTATTTTTTAAATAGGTTTAGATGAGACCACCCAGGGAGTATAGGTAGATGAAAATCCATGTTCAGTGACTGAGCCATGGGACATTGCAATGTGGGGAAACCCAAAGTATGAGGAAAGGCAATCAAAGAAACTGCTAAAGGCCCAAAGAGATGTAAGAGGGTGGGGCCATGGTCTAACCTTAGAATTTGTTTATTCAGAGAGTAACTTATCTCAGGTTTTGAAGCTGAGTGTTTTGTTTATTTATTCGTAAGTAAATGTCATTTTGGCATAAACCCTTCCTTCATTACTCACCCACCCTTGACTTTGCATAGAACTCACAAAAATAGAAGCATTTTGATTTTTTCCACCTGAAAATGGATGATTCTAGTTAGAGAACTGAAAAGAATGTCCTTAAATGAACTGTTATTTCTGCAGGATCTGAGGGAGAGCTTATTAATTCTGAAAAGAGAACTTATTCTGGATATGTGTACGGAAGCTTTGATTTCAAATGTGTTGTCCCTATACACTATCAGTATTTTACAGGAATTTCAATATTCAGTATCAAACATGTATTCTCCAAATTTTCCTTCACACCCAGAAGTGGTGTTATGAGGTGTAGGGCCCTCCATAAAGGGGATTATAACAGAGTCCAGCACTTGGGGT
Source organism: Phyllostomus discolor (assembly GCF_004126475.2). Taxonomy (NCBI): domain Eukaryota; kingdom Metazoa; phylum Chordata; class Mammalia; order Chiroptera; family Phyllostomidae; genus Phyllostomus; species Phyllostomus discolor. Next base: position 32,722,072 of record NC_040911.2, read on the forward strand.
GCCCAGAAATATAGGATATCCCCCTAAGTGTGGCTAGGGGATGGAAGACATAGAGCAGGGTCCTTGAGAGTTATTTTGCATATCATTAACAGCAGGATAGCTTCATACCTATATGCAAAAATGTTTACTTTGCATATCAATAATAGCGAAGTAGTCTTCCAGCCTGAGTGGAGCCAGAAATGTATGCATGACTATACCTGTGATGTAACTGGGAGGCAGCTTCCCTTACAGAGTCTGCATGAGAGCTTGGAGATGGTTCCCTCCACATCACCGGGTGCACCTGCCTGGAATAACTGTGGCAGCCCAGATAAACTGAAAAGTGGCAGAGTGCCAGCAGGTATAGCCAATGGTGGGAGGAGCTGGAAATGGGGTTACAGAGGAGGTTCCAGGCTGGGATTTAAACTAAAGGTGGGCAACCTTGAGACCATGGAGACAACATGAAACTAGACAGAAAGGACTATGAGAGACTGTGGGGTAAAGAAAGGGGTGAAAGGACTCTTGCTGGTGGGCCTGAGAAAGAGCCACATGGTTTTGGTTTAAGAATCGGAGATTGCAGCAACACAGCTGGTGGTGCTGGGGACTGCAGGAAACCTGCCCAGCCAAGCACAGATGACTGGGAGGAACCGAAAGAAGTGACCTGCAGACTTCTATTTCTTTCTTTCTTTTTTTTTTTTTTTGGAGGACCATTCTTCTGATTTGCATGTTCTAAGACTGGCCTGACTGGGCAAAGCTGGGGAAAAAAAAGACTGTGTGTGTTTGTGGGTGTTTTTAAGGGACTTTGAGATTTTTCATGGCAACATCGCACCATTCCTCTAAACCTGTGTGACTTTTAAATACATAATTCCTTTCCTTTGTGCCAAACTCTGGCATTGAGAGCCATAATTCCTAACACCTGGTGGTCAGCTAAGACCCGCCCTCCCGCACAGTGACAGAAAGACCTCGGGAGAGGGGGCTTGTTTCAGCAACAGTATTTGGGCTCTCACCCCTGTTAATGGATTCTTTTCAGTAACAGTAGAACAAGTCTTTTTCCAAATATGTACACTGCACATATTTAATATATATGTACTGCACATATATGATAAAATATATGTGAATTTGTATTCCATATCAGAGAAACATTTATGATTATACAGACCCATGATATATGGAATAAATATTTAAATAAATTTTTCTCAGCAAAATTGAATCTTCTATTTTTAGTTACTCTCTCACTCTCTCTCTCACAGGTCAATACACCCATTCCCACGTACTATGCATATTTGGTCGAGAAGAAATGAACTGTATGGGGGGGAAACAAAATGGTCAATAATTTATCGTATTTTTCAGACTATAAGATGCACTCCCTGCAAATTTGGGAGGAATAATGGTTGTTAATGGTTAAACAGAACTCTACTGTTGAGTTCTGTTTACATTTACATTGGTGAAATATTATGTTATTTATGTTATTAAATATTTACCACTTTTTTTGCTTCAAAATTTTTTTCCTATTTTCCTCCTCTAAAACGTAGGTGTGTTTTATGGTCCAAAAATACGGTATTTGCTGACTTAAAAAAACTCCTCAAGCTATTGAAAGTTCTTTTATCATGCAGCTCTTGAGTTGCTTGCTTATTAAATGGTTCTCTAGAAAATAACCAACTCGTTTGCAATGTTTTTCTAAGAATCAGGAAATTAGGAATATAAACTCAGATTCTCATTTAATTTTTGAAGGCACATAAACCAACATCCTATCTCATAACTACATTAATGCATTTTCCCATGGCTATAAATTATTTCTGTATAACTAGACAACAGAGTAAATGTTTTTATTTTCTAAATAATTGGAAATAAGTGCATTAAGTACATGTCACACTACATCTGTGTGATTAATTTTCATAATTATTTGGTGTATAATATAAAAGACTGGACATGTCATCCCTATCATGTTTCATAAAAATGAATAAGCCAGGAAGGGCTTAAAACCACTAGTCCTTTTATTTTCACATTTTAACAAATGAAAAAGCAGGGGCCAGTATTGGTAAGTTTAAAACTCAGTTTGAAATATAACCAGGCATTGTTATTGATTGCCCATTTTTTATAAATTTTACTTTATCAGTGACTATGGAATTCAACCATATGTAAATTCATAATATTGAATGTGTTTGCATGCAAGACAATTTCAACTTGCCATCCAGAATAACAATCTAGATTATATACAAGAGATACTTTTATTTAATAAACTTTTCAACTTTAGAATAATTTTAGATTTTGAAAAATGGATAGTACAGAGATCTTGTATACCCTCGACCCAGTTCTCCCAGTGTCCACATATTATACTACTCTAAGACGTTTGTTCAAACTGGTAATAAAATAGTGGACATTATTGTAAATTAAACTCCAGAATTTATTTTTATTTTACCAGTTGTCCATCTGTGCCAGGATCCAGTCCAGAATATCATATTGTAGTTAGTCATCATCTCTCCTTATTTTTCATGACCTTAACAATTTTAAGAATTACTATTCAGATATTTTGTACAATGTACTCAATTTTATTTTTCTCTGAATTTTTAAACAATTAGATTGGGTTTATGGATTAGGGTGAATATCACACAGGTGAAGCTCCCATTTTATCATCATTTCAAAGGAGATGTACACAACTGACATGACTTGTCACTGATGGTATTTAAGCTGATTACTTGGTGAGGGTAGTTCCACACTAAAGTTGTTTCGTCCCCCTATGTCTCCCACACTAGTCTCCCACACTATTACTTGAAAACTGTCATAACTTTTTCTGCATCTCCTGGAGAGAGGAATACTTAAGGAATTATTTAATACTTCTTCATTTATTTATTTATGTAATAATTTATCATATTGGCATGAGCTCATGTGTATTTTATACTCCTCATTATAATCCAAAAATACCATTTTGCTATGAATTATGTGTACTTTTTGCCCAAATTTTTGGGGGGAAACATAAGGATGTGCATTACGCATGGGTAGTACTAATTCGGTATCAGTATAAATGTTTTAAATTCTTTTATTTATGCTTATGCATTAAAAGTGTGACTCTAGAAAGCAACAACAAGATCTGTATGCAAAATAATACCCTGGAATATGATGATCAGTTTTGTTTCTGAATACAGATAAATAAAAATGAATTGAACAATTGAAATGAAAGATGTTTTTCCTGAAAATCTTTGCCGAAAACATGGGTGTTCAGTATACATGGGAGCACATTATACATGGCAAAATACAGTACTTTATTCACATTGTTCAAATTGTTCCAGCTTTAGCCATAGAGAGGTTTTTTGGTTGGCTGTGTGTCTTTTTGGTGTGCCTCAATATTTTTGCTTTTTATTACTTTTTGCTTTCTGGTATTATAGGATGCGTGAATGTCATTTTATATTTAATTTGGCTCTTTCATAGATCAGACATCTTGCCTAAGAGTTCTAATTTCTTTTATTGGAGAATAGTATTTGGAAACCAAAATTAGGGGTCTGGGTATGCTCATTACTTATGGGGATGTTACTGTTTCTAGCCTTTACCAGTGTATAGAGCTAGTCAATATATGTATGCATACTAACCCATGTTTACACACGCACTTGTGCCTGCATTTATGTGTCTAGACCTACATTAAGTTAAACATACTGATGTTTCCAACCCTAATCCAGTGTCACACATTTTGCTCTAGCTTCTCTGAATATTTCTAACTTCTAAGGTGGCCACTATCCTCATTTGCTCAGTCCTGAGGGTTTTTCTGGAATGTGTAACCTTTGGTGCTAATGCCATGACAACGACAGCACAGTGGGAAGATTGCTCACCCTTAACTCCCTCTTAAATATTGAAGAACCTGGTTTTGCCACCCACAGTGATGCCTGGGTAAAGTATTTGTTCTAAATGCAAGATGAACCAATGTATTTTAATGTAACACAGCACCAGAAAAAGTTCATTGATATGGTTTTAGATTTTACCATGCAACTAACCTTTAAGAAACTACTGCTTGTCAAGTTTTGGTGTAGTATCGATGAATATTCAAAAATATCTTAAAAGGTTAGTGAAATATTCTTCCTTTTTCCAGCTAAATAGCTGTCTGAGGCTGAATTTTCTCATATATTTGAACCAAAGTAACATAATTACAACACACTGAATGCAGAAGATTACAATTTTATGTATCCATTCTTGAGGCAGATGAAAATTCACCTGTTATATATTAAAAGTATTTTTGAAAACTTAATACCATTTTTCTCACTGTAATTTTTTTTGTTCTGGAAAAAAGTTGGTACTGTACATATTTGTCCTTTATGTTAGTATGTAATGGAACTTTCATCATTAACTTAATCAAATTATGACAAAATGTTTTTGACATTCTTTAAATTTCTAATATGGTAAATATAGAGAGATATTATTCACATAATGTAAAGCTCTTGGGATCCTTAAAAAATTTAAGAGTGTAAAGAGGATCTAAAGACAAAATATTTGAGAACAATCATTTTAAAGATTTGAAAGCAGAATTTTAAATACTAGATAACATTCTGAATACTAAAAAATCAATAAGGCATTTTTCAAAATAGTAATAAGAATAGGCTTGAAACTTGTTCCCTAGCTAAAAAATAACAACAGCAACAATAAAGTTTCTCACTTAATTATCTTCATTAAACATGCATCCATTCATGTGAGTTACCCATCATAAAAGTTAATAGACCACCTGTTACTTCAAGCGTGACTTAACTCTCTCCAAGTCAAATTCACTCCAAAGCTAGGCCGGCTCAACCATTCTATTTTGAGATAGATAATGGGGTTCTTGACATATATAGTATATAACTGTATGCATGTACATGCATAGTTCTTTTTGTTGTTATTTTAAGTTCTCTCTTATGTAGCCCTCCAGAGACCTTTTCCAGGTCTCAGAATGTTGTGCAAAAACAAGTAACTTATCTGATCTGAAAATAGAAGACTATCTCTGAAGGTATTGCTAAATTTTACCATAATTAAGAATTAACAGACCAATACAGCTGTTGAGCTATGCTTTGAGTAGCATATTCCAGGGAAAAGATATGTCCTCAGGAAGTTGATTCTCAAATGGTCTCTTATGTTGGACAAACAACCATAAATACATCTGAAATACTATCATTTTTGTAGCCAAATGATATTAAGTCCTTTTTTCAATCAAAGTTTATTGATACTGACAAACTTATGGATGAGCCCATGGTGGCATGTTTAAAGGATCAGGCTGTCTCCAAAGACTAAGTCACTATAAGGGTAAAGAGGGATTCAATGACCATCCAAACAACCCAGTAAAGTTACATTTTAGGAGAAGCTTATCAACTCTCAGAATGTTAACAGGAAAGATTTTTCAGATCAGTTATTAAATACAGAATATTTGGAAGAAATAAAGAAGTTAGAAAGTACAGCATATATTCTGAGGGTCTTTTTGTATTAAGCCTAAGGATCTTCAAATTTCCTTTAAAGCATTAGCAATGATTTTTAAAGGATATATCAGTACACATATTTTTGCTTCATTAAGATTATTAAAAATTAAAACTTAAAAAAATAAATACTTATTGGTAGGAAATAATTGAACTGTGGAAGTTCAATACAGTAGAATTTTACAAACTTTCTTCTAAAATGAAGTAGATTTCTATCAAATGACTGAGTTTTAAAATGTGAATAAGATGAGAATTTTTTAAATTATTCCCTGCTTTGCATAAACCCACACATGATTTTAATGTTTACTTTAAATTTGGTTTTTGCTTCCCATTTGAGCTGATTTTGTAATTGTTTTCTAGAATTCAGATTTGAATATTTAATTGACTTATTATCAATCCTTAATTATTTTTAATATAAGAATTTAAATTTATGAAGTTTTCTCTGGTTATTCTTTTTAAAGAATGTTAGTAGTAACATGTAATGTTTTTCTTTTTTATTATTTTAACAAATTATTTAGTTTTGATTTTTTTCAATTTTCAGTTTAATTAAGGAAATGATTAGTAATATTTTGAATGTTCTGGAGAAAATAACTTTGTGCTTTTACTTATTACATTATTTCATGATAAAATAATAGAGTTTGTATTTCAATGTATTAAATATGTTAAATTGTGTGTGGCTAAGTTAATAATAATATAATATAATGAAAACATTATAGTATATATTTATATTCCACATAAGTTTAAAAGATATGTTCTATATCTATGGGTAAAATTCACTATACACATTAAATCTATTTTCTTGATTGTTATTTATATCATCAAGCATACATTTATTTTTTTTCCAAAATTCAGCCTGTCTGTGTCTGGGGTATTAGGTTTTGTCTGTTTCTTCTTACTTTATTAATATTTCTACTTTGCTGTTTGGTCCAGAGATACAATTTAACTTAATTGTGAATTATGATATTGGATATTTAATTATATTTATGTATTATTTAACCATTTTAGAGCTTGAATTACATCTTGCCTGATGCTAGTTTTCTTATTGTTTTTGTATTTTCCTGATAAAATGTTGTCTATACTTTTAATTTTGTATGACTCCTTTTAAGGTATATCTTGTATACAGAATAAAGTTAAGTCTATATATATTTTTAATACACATGATACATATCTAATCATATTCACTTGTTCTTGATCTGTTTTTAATAGTGTTTCTGTTACAGAACACAACAAGGGGGGCCTGGGACGATATACTATTATCGAAAGAAGGCCCCGGGTCCATTATGTCCGCTGCCAGAGGACAGACGTCTCTCAATGCCAGAGATTTGTGAAAAGGAAAGGAAATGTTTATTTAATGCTATACAAACTTAAAGTAGTGACCTAATGTCTTCACCAAAATCCCAAAGTCCCTAGAAACACCCACAAACACACAGTCCTTCCTTCCTTCCCCCTTTGCCCAGTCCAGAGTACCATATCTCAGGAAAGGAAATAGAAGTCCATGGCTCGGGCAGTCCTCTGGTTCTTCCCAGTTAGTACTCGATCTCAACTGGGAGACCTCCCTGGGTTCCCGGCACCCTCCGCTGAGTCACCGGGATCTCTGCTAAAACCAGGTGGTGGTTCCCCCTTCTAAAGCTGTGGGGGTCCCCACTCTGCCAGGCCGCGTGGTTCTCTCCTCTAAGGCTGCTGCGTGGTTCTCTTCTCAGTGCTGCAGGAGTCTACACTCCGTCAAGTCCGCGTGCTTCTCCCTCTCAATGCAGCATAGTTCTCCTTTCTAAAGCAGCATGATTCTCCTCTCAGGGCTGTGCATGGCTCTCCTTCCTAAAGCAGCATGGTTCTCCTCCTCAGGGCTGTGCATGGCTCTCCACTCCATCGAGTCCGTGTGGTTTTTCCCTCTATGGCCATCAAATCTGGGTTTTAAATCCCCGCGGCCAATCTTCCTCTGTAGCCCCATTTCCGACTCCTCCCACACTCGGCTTCACATGCCAGAACTCTTATCTTTCCAGCTTTACTGGGCTGCTATCATGAGTCTGGGCAGGTGTGGCCCCATGCCCTGGAGCCAATCCTCTCTGAGCTCCCATGCAGGCGCTGTAACGCAGAGGACCCGCCCCGAGTTACATCTAGGTGGGGAAGTTACTTCTGGGTAGGGAAGTTACTTCCATTCCCCTGGCTTAGAGCTGATCACAGCTACTTAACCTATCTATACAACCAGCCAAAGGCTATAGATATGTTAAATCACCAACCCAGAGGTTAGCTGCAAGGCTGTTGCTATGCTAAACAGCTCTCAATGGCCCTGCTCCATTTGTCCCTTCCCCCAACCCACACCCTGGGGTGGGGGATGGAGACATCTTAAAATCTCCTGGACACCTTAAGTTCTGGACCCCATTTCAAAAGCCTATTTGGGGTCCCCCTCTTGGCTGCACCCTGTAACATTTCCTTTTTGCCTTTCTTTTTGAAGCTTTTCATAAGCATAATATACATTGTGCTAGGTCTATCCTCTTTTTCTGTTTTAATGTTCAGTCTTATTTTTTCTCTTCCTAATGATTTTATTCCTCATCTTTCACTATTTCTGACATATTTACTTAGGAGTAGTGGCAGCTTTGGCTGAACTTGCCTTTGAGTGGATGTGCAGAAACTTTATCTGTGGGTTGTGCCTCTACTGCTTCGTATGTGGGAAGTTCCATCAATCTCCATCCTTGCATCTATTCCTTCAAAACCCAGTCTCCTTTGATTCAATGCCTACTCTGTAAGAATCATGTGAGAGTATAGAATGAGTTGGACCAATTTGCCTGTCTCCCATCCAACTGTGATCTGTTATCTCTAGCTTTTCCTGGGCTAGTGCCCAATGATGAGAGTGAAAAAACAATGGTCAATGCAGCAATGTCTGAAGCAGAAAGGGGCATGCAAGGACCACACAGGCTGTGGAATCATGGAAATTAAGAACCTTGTCCCGAGCAAAATGAAAGTGATGATGGCTGTTACAAGTGATAACTTAACGAGTATGTAAGAGGACAACACTGATGGAATAGTGTTTGGCCACAGTTCCAATGGTAGAAAAATAGCAGCACTGCAGATTACAATGGATGGAGAGATTGGTGGGATTTGTGTTTCAGAAAGTTGGAAAACTTACATATTAAGTAGATGGTGGTTTTCTTCTCATTCAGATTACCAGTCACAGCCAGCACATGTGAATCAACATGTAAAGAGAGTTGAAAAGCTGAAATAAAGCAAACAGATCAATAAATGAAGAAATAAAGCAGCACCTGAAACCCAGGGTCATTAGAGAGGCAACAGAGGAACACACGGACATACTGTGTCATCTGGAGGATTTTTTTGTAGGAGCTTTGGCTAGGCCATGTGCCTTAAGGACATGAATATTCTATCACAGTGGATTACAGCAGCAACAAAAGCAGTGGTGATCTCCCATCAGTATTTGTGACCACACTCTGCGGGCAGGGAGAACAACGAGCTGGAAGTACCAAATCCACAACCTAATTTTTGGTCTTCTCTAGCTTGGTAAACAAATAAATGCTATTAAAAAACCTTATGGTATATTTATAATGGCTTTTATTAGGAAAATATGACTACATCATCATTTTGTAAAAAGGTACCTTTGTTTAGAAATGAACCTATTATAGTGGGTGTCTATATGAAGAGAAAATATAACTGTTACATTATTCTCTTTATTTACATAAGATGTTTTTCCCTGTGCTTCATAGTAGAGTGCAAACCCTCAAAATTTGCATTATATATTTAACATTAGAACTGACATTTAAAAAAATGTTTGTAGTAGAACTATAATGCACTTTTATGTAAGGATTTAGAAGTAATCAATGCTATTCAGAATGATAATAAACAAAAAAAGAGTCTGATAAAAATGTTTTCTCATAGTCTGGCACCATCCATAGCTCCCAGCTCCTTCCTTTCCGAGTTGTTCCCTGCCCTGCACACCACAGCCACCAAAGAGACCCAACCACTTTTTTTGCTCTTTGCATATTCGTAGTTTTCATTTTGAGGTCGGTGGGCCACTGACGTTTCTAAGCCATCTGCAGTGGAGCAGAGCAGCAACATGTGTTGGTTCACCGCACTCTAGAGGCTTTCCTTTGATCTGGATTATAGAGGAGGGTTGGTTTCTATGAAAAATCATTTACTAAGGGACTGGATATACTCACCTCCCAATAAAACATTATCAAAATGGGTTATCAGCCAATTGGATACATTATTAGATAATTTAATTCACCTATACTTAGAGATGGAGTTTCTATGATAATTAACTTTACTTTCTAAAGATAATTAAGCATTAGTGTATTCATGCATGGATGTTCAGTCATGGGCAATTATCAGATTAAGTGTAACATTTGAATGTATAGCTTCCATTTTCAAAGCCTTTGAGAGCAGTTTTTCACAAAACATTTTCTCCATTTATGTTAGAAGAAAAAATCAGTTGCTTAAAATTAATCTTATAAGTTTCAAAATAGTTGAAATTGATAATGAAACAAAAAATATTGGCATGGTTCATAATTAATGGACAGAACATAATATATTTTTCTAGTGTAAATTAGTTTTAATTAATGATCAGACTGTTAAATACTTACTAAAAAAGGACTGTACATCCTCCCAATAACTCATGTTTTAGACATTGTATTTTAAATGTTACCTTGTCTCGTACATACTTTATCTCATCATTTGGAGAATATGTAGAAATCAGTCTTATTGAGATGCATATGGACAATTTTCCACTCCAAATTGATTTGCTTCTTGGCCACATAGTTTAACATTAAGGAATAACAGAAAGTAATGTACACTTCTTTCAGATTGCACACTCCAGAAGATCACAGCAGGAGCTTGATTATGATGATTTTATACTTCTGAAAATAGACAAAAGAAAATTGTTCAGTCAACTAATTTACAGAGCAAACTGTTATTTTGCAAGATGGTCTCATTTTGAGTATAGGCCCTTCATGGGGATTCCGGCATAATGACATCCTTACCAATCATTTCTACAATTCTAGTTATACTAACTTTTATTTGCATTCTGATTATAACAGAATAAATTGGTGCAACTATTTAGAGAACCTAAGCTTCTTTTGAATTGAACTGGGTTAACAGCATGAAATTAAGTAATACGAATTCTTATTCACTAATTTTTCAACTATTTTCAGTACAGGTTTAAGCTGTGAGACCTTAAAAAGAAATATTTTGACTTCCAATATCTTTTTCACCTTGTATAGAATCTAAGGTGGATCTGCCCTATTAATAAGTATTACTCTACCATAATTGGTATTCAACTGAAGTTATAGTCACTAGCTTACATTTAAGTAATGGTAGGCATGATTTATAATCAGTATTGAACTAAAACATATTTATTTTGTTGCTCAGCCTTCAATGCATTTGATGACTTCTTTCTTTATGCAGAAATCATTCACTTCCCACTTCAAAGAACCCTGGTGAAGTAGAAGTTATTTAAGTTTCACTATGTTTAAATCACAGCACTTTAAGAAGCTTACTGTTTCTTTTTTCTTCCTACTTTTGTCCATTGCCCATAAGTAAAAGAAACGTGCAATTATATGTAATGATAACTGAGATCAATCACATTTCCTTCTGAGGATTTACCTTCTACATTGTGTACAAAGATCAGATTCAATGAATATTTTCTTATCTGGATCTTTATAAGCTTGCCACCTAGTTTAGGTGTAAAGTGAGATTGAGGGCTAACCACCCATAAAATATCTCTTAAAACTGCACTAGTCTAAAATGCTCATTGCTTTGTAAAATATGTTCTTTTTATTTTTTCACAATTGGTTGAATCTTGACCTAACTTGCAAAACTACATTCCTTTACAGTAAGGTGCCCATTCCACAAATCCCTCTTTAAACTTCAAGTATGCTTATACCTGCTGAATAAAATATAAATAGAGCCAACAACTCATAATGAAAGAAATAAATTTGATGGACAAGAATTTTTAGATGTGTGAAAATAAATATTCATGTGTGTTAAAAACTTGTTTAAGATTCAATTCACATTTTATTTTAACAAAAAGGCCGTCTCTCTAAGTATATGTGAATTAAAAAGTTTTCAAAAATATGTATATGACATTCTAATTTCAACAAAAGCTTGTCACTAGGTCCAGATATGGCTATTAACTTTATCTTATTGTAAAAATTCAGAGAATGTGGAATGGGCATGTTAAATTAACACTTGATACACAGAATATGTTAAGAAATCAAGGGAAATAATGAATGATGTAAATTTCTTTAAAAAATATTGTATTTATTTAATTTTAGATGGGAAACGAAGAAGAAAAAGAAGAAAAACATCAATGTGTGGTTGCCTCTCACACACCCCTTACTGGGAATCTTGCCAGCAACCCAAACATGTGCCCTGACTGGGAATTGAACAGGTAGCCCCTTGGCAAGGGGCTACCTGTTCAATTCCCAGCACTCAATCCATTGAGCAACACCATCCATGGCCAAAAATTTCTTCAGAACAAATCAGTTTGTCCTTGTGTTGCCAGTGGCAATCAGGGTCTTCCATTGTATCACAAGAAAAGCATTCCAGAGACCCCTATGGGAGGCAATGTTTTTGTGATAAGGTTTATTCACATAAAAACAAAAGCTACCCCTTGGGTTTCCATGTCCCATCTCCCTGTGTCCCACCTTGGAAAAAGTCTAACTGTGTCTTTATCAAGGCCAAAACAAAAACCAGTGCCCAGAGTTTTGGCATCATATTAAAGCTTAGTCCTTTGGAGCCCAAGTGGTTTGCTGTGGGCCCACATAGCTGCTAGAACCACATGGTTATATCTTTCTAGGCAAGAGAACGAACACACTGGGCAAGTGTATTACTGTGTGGGCAACTGTTTTGGGAACTGCCCTGCCTGGTTTCAGTAGCTGTAACCCCCATAACTAAAGTTGAGTGGGCGACCTTTGGACCAAAAGCCATTAAGGAGACAAAGCTTATCCCCCTGGCAGGAGCGCTGTTTCTGCTCCTTTTACTTCATCCATAACTGGCACCAATGCTTGGTCGGTTAGCCAATGACAGGTAAGATTTCCCAAGGGGGGGATGAGCTAAGATAGGCACTATCATGTGGGAGGCCCCCAAGGAAGGACTTGGGGGGCTACAGAGGAAGGGGGTAATGGATCCTCGGCCCTCGGCTTTGACAAAGCTTGAGTCCTCATTCTGTCTGTGAGAAGTCTCCTAATCTCTTGTCTGCCTCATTTCCCCTGCCTGACTTAAGCCTGAAACAATGACAGAGGGTGGTACAGCCCTGTGCTGGAAAGGGCGGGTTCCCTAGGGTAATGTAAAATCCTGTGAAATCTGCTTTGTTTAGAATGCTCTCAATCAAATAAGGGTCCAAGCAAGAAGTGAGTTTGTTCCTCAAAGTTTTATAGCTCTTTAGCTATATGACCCTGACTCAAAATAGGCCCTCAGAGTTCTTTGTTATCTATTGTTTGATCCCTACAGCCTGACAATGGTTAATGAGTTTTACCTGTATTCCTGTGCAAAAAAAAACAATAAAAGCCCATTGAGGAATAGGCTCCTGGCCCTTCTCTCTTGAGATATCGGCCACCTTTCCTTCCCAAGCAGATCATGTATTGGTAGACTTATTCTCATTGGTGGGTGGGGACAGGGCGGGGGTGGGGGGGGGAGAGCCTGTGGGTGGAGCCCCCCCACACACACACAGCATTATCATAACAAGGAGCTTATCAAAATAACCAATCAACTTCCTAACATTTTTTGGGCTTTTAAGGGGTCCACGTCTCCACCCCCAGCTAGACTGATAGGCCTCTATCATCAAACTCGGAAACGCTTGCCCCACCAAAATCCAGCACAGTGTTCCTGGGAAGATTTGCTGTGCTTCTACGATTAAGTCTCCTCTGCAGTAGTCCCCTAGAATGTGTAAATGAGTCTAAGTGCTATAACTTCCTGGCTAAAAATAGTAGACTTATGGTCCCCAGTTTATTAAGCTGAATGTCTAATTCCCTTTCTTCCCTTCCTTATTAATAATAAGCTAACTACTTATGGTAGCACTTGGACAAATTTGATCTTGGGAGAATTGAAGAAAAAATGAAGTCCTAAATGATAGGATAATAAAGATACATTAAATAGTGAATTGAAAAGAGAGGAAAATAATAATCAGTAAGATATTTCAAAATATAAAGAAAGTAAAGCAATTATTATGGTGCCAATATATTCTAGTTGGGCAGCTAATTATTTTGTATATTAATATTTCACAAATTCTCATATGAGGTTGATAACAATGATTTTATAATTCAAAGGTTATAAATATCAAATTTTGAAAGTGGAATATTTTTACCATTTGACTACATAGATTTTCAGGGAATAATATTTTAATATTACAAAGCTCAGTCCTGGCTGGTGTGGCTCAGTGGATTGAGTGACAGCCTATGAATAAAAGGGTCACTGATTTGATTCCCAATGAGAGCACATGCTTGAGTTGCAGGCCAGGTCCCCTGTGGGTGATGCACCAGAGTCAACCACACATTGATGGTTTTCTCCCTTTCTTTCTCCCTACCTTCCCCTCTCTAAAAATAAGCAAATAAAATCTTTAATAAAAAGAAAATTCATTCAAGATAATTTTAGTATTTAGCTAATTAATTACTATAGAGAAGTTTTAAAATATAAAGTGCCATGTAAATGTGAAATAATCACATTATTACATATGAAATATAAATTGTAATTAACTTTCTAGTTTTAGGGTGCAAATTTACAAAATTAACAATAATATATAATATGAAAAGAGGGGTAGTATAAAACCAGATGATAAGCTGAAAATATAAAGTTAGTAATTTGAGTTTTAGAGTAGCAATTTATGGATATAAATAGTTTCACATAAATTATTTTCACTATAATATAAATGTAATCTTTATTGTGTAATCAGGTCTAAAAAATTAAGTCCTCTTTATATAGACTGATAGATCTGATAAATTTTACTTCAACTATATTTTAAATAACAAAATCAGATTTGGCTAGGTAAATATTCCCATAATGAGCACCCCAGGCTAATGAATGTGTGTGTGTGTGTGTGTGTGTGTATATACATATATATACACATATATGCATTTAATTTTATGGTAGTATGTTTCTGCTTTATAATGAGGACATTGTGAACATGTTCAGGATTGAGTGAAAGCATTTTTCCTGGAGTTAGAATTACAGTATAGTGACTGTTATGGAAGAACAATAGGATTTTAAAGCCTCACAGAACTTTCCCCACAATCTCTGATCTTCCCCTGAAGTTCTTTCATCTATTTTAGTCTCTCATTGATATTAAATTATTGTTTAGGAAATAATACCATAATTACAAAAATGACAATGTTACTTCATTACCGTATGTTAACTCATTTATCATTTTCTCACTTTATCTTCACAACATCGATGGGAGGTACTATTACTACACTCATGTAACGGATTAACTAAATTTAAGATGGGTCAAGTGTAAATGGCAAAGCAAGCATTTATTATCATTATCATTATAGGTATTGAAGTATAAAATTCATGTAAACATACACATATACTATAAATTTATCATGAATGAAATAGAATCAAAATGAATTGTCATACATATTCAAGGAATACAAATTGCTTAAGTATGTATAATTCAGAACAAGGGATTTTTCAAATTTACTGCATGTACTTTTCACTGTTTACTTTTACTATAACTTGATTTCTCCTCTGCTCCCACAAACAACATATGTTGCTGTTACCTGGAGGTTTCTTAAGTTTCGTGGGTTGAAAAGAGCAAAGCAAAATGGGCAGTGTCATTCTTCTCTTCCTGAAGTTTGACAGAGTAAATTGAAGAAATAGGGAACAAACACTAAAACTTTATTTAGACATTAACAATAACTTATTACTATTTCATAGTCAATCAGCGTCATTAAGTTAAGGTTTCTTGAAAAATATAAATAGATGCTAATTGTCAAATATTATAGATATTTACAGAGTTTGACCTGGTTCTTGCCATCATTTTCAAAAATATATGCCTCACAGTATTTTATAAATTAGTTATAACAGTATCAATCATTCAAATATTGGAGCAGAAACTACTCATTGCTTTCCAAAATTCATTCTTCACTTCCTTTTAAGTGACAGCAGTCATTGATGCCAAACTAAAAGATTGCATTTCTAAGTTTCCCTTACTGCCATATGTGGCCATGTGACTAAGTTCTGACCATTGAGTTGTAAGTGTGAGAATTTTGCAGGACATCCAGATAGTGTCCTTAATTTAAGAGTAAAAGGGGAAGGGTTTGCAGGAACGAGTATAAAGGACGCATGGACAAAAACAAGGTGGGTGGAAACGGGAGGGATGTGAGGAGGGCTGGGGGCGTGGGCTGGGATGGGAGTAAAAGACAGAAAACTGTACTTGAATAATAATTTAAAAAAGTAATATAAAAGTAAAAAAAGAAGCACATTTATCTTCTACATCAAAAAATAAAGGTGGTAGCCTTGTCTTCTTCCTCCTCATCTATTTTGGCTACTTGGTACAGATATATGATAACTAACATGATCTGGGACAATGAGAACTCTGAATACATCCTTGAGATGAGATGAAGCCTGGGACCCTTAGAAATGGTAGAAATGCCTCACCCACTTTGCACTTTCTCTTTCTGGAATTATTATGGGTGAGAGAGAAGCAAAATGATCACTTATTCAAGCCAGTATTGTTTTGGATTTTTTTTTGTATTTAATACCATGAAACTCAATACCTATCTATGGTATGAAGAGTAAGCCTATTTACCAAAGATATTTTGAGTGAGATGGAAATATTCTAATTTTCTCATCCTTAATTATATAACATATGGTGTAGTGATCATTCAAAAGGTTAATATGTAATAATATGCTAATTAAAAAACAGTTCAGTTAATTCTTGATTTATCCCCAAAACAATCTCTTATTTATAACTTTTTACTAATAAAGTTCCAATAGAGTTGTGTAAAGGCAGAAAATATTAATGAGTAAAGAATTTGCCTTTGTAAAGCATATTTTAACAAATGGAAATAAGAAAACAGATTGCACATTGTTGCATACACAGGATACATTTACTGAAAGAGGAAAATGTTGAATTATTATCATAGTTTGCCTTTGTGTGATCACAGAAACTCAAGTAATTTTAGTCATTCTTTTCTGCTTGTTTTCATACATTAGAAGACCCAGATCTCTGCTTACTGAGGTGGAAATAACCCACCTCATGATCCAAAAGGATCATGCAGCAAAACCTCCTATGTGTACCTAAGCTTTACATTTAGGGAATAATTTTCTGCCTAATTATTTTTAGTGAAGATCTTTTTCAGAATTGAACTGCAAACTGTATATATGCATAGTGGGTAGGTTTTCTCATTTAGAATAAAGTCATTTTAATAGGAGACATAATTAAGCTAAAGCATTTAGAGGTTTAAGGATAAATGCCAATGTATGGATGTTTGTTAGATGAATCTATTAATTTTATGTTTCAAGTCATAAAATTTGAATGACAAGTTATCTGAAGATATTTTTGAAGACATGTTCAAATCATGAATTTTTGTGTCGATTTACACAATTAGTTTCACTTTTTCCAGAGATACTCCTCACATCTGTTCATCATTGCAGAACAGTGACTGTAGGTAGGCATGGTAAATAGCAGATTTGGGGAAATTGTTCCCATTAGTTCCAGATTTCTGTTTTAGACGCCAAATCTACCCTGGCACTGGCAGGTAGATATAATGGTTACTTTTGTTTGTTTGTTTGTCTGTTTATACTTAAGAACAACTGATTCTATGATTTTGGTATGATATCTCATATACTATAGAAAACTCAAATTTTACTGCCTGACTAAATTAAATAAAAGCTAATCTGAGACTATGGAGACATAGAGTCAATTATTCCAGAAAATATAGTTTATAGACATCTTCAATTTTTTTCCAGTCTGCTACCATTTTCTGTGTACATTTTCCTGTCACACCTCCTTTCATAGTTGTTATAAGAAACAAAAAAGTTTATTATCATTTTTTTCATTTTCCTCTCATGTTCTAGTATGATTTTTTTACCTGGCAATTTTCAACATGGTGTCATTATTTTTAGCTTCCATCAGTTTTTCAGCAACACCAGTGTTTTTATGATGTGTCTAGTAGTGCTTTTACCTGTGTACATTATATTTCTATTTCTGGATAAAGATGATAATATATTGTACAATTACAATTTTTTATCATAAACCTATGAGTCACTAATAATATTTTTTAAAATTATAACTCTGTTGCTTTAAGTGAATAATATTAAAAGTACAAAATATGTAAAGTCCCATATAGTAAGCAATAAACACATATTCATTCTTAATATTTGACATAAAGAAAAATGCACTTAATATCCATTTCTGGTTGTACCTCACTTTATGAAAAGAATGTGGTATATTTCTGCCTGCTGGCATATCTTAACCAGGAAAATATTATAGAGGTGGTCAGCAGTATTGAAAGATTTTTAAGATACAAAGAGAAAAGATTGTTTACATGGGTAGGTCCACTCACTTGAAAATAACTTCAAAATAGCTGAAGCTCCTGGATTTCATTCCCTTTGGATAATTTTCCTTTTGATAATCTGTGCATAATAGGAGAGACCAATTTTAAAACTTCTTCTCTAATGTTATTCCTTTACTATAAAATTTGACAAAGAATAAGAATTGACAATTCAAAAACCAGAGTATAAAAATAGTCAACTAATTTCACAAGATCTACTTTCATCATTTTACTAGTTTCAAAAACACTCTTTTTTAAAGAGATATTTTTTAAAATTTCAATATACAGTTATAGGCTAATATTGGTTAAATCTTGATAGTGGGAATAGAGGTGTTTTGTACTATTCTTGTATTAGGTTTCTCTGAATTTTATGTAAAAACATAAAATTGCTTTTATAGTTTATAATTTAATTGCTTTTATAATTTAAATAAACATACCAATTGTTTTTATGAAATATATGTTAATAGAAACCATAAAAATATGTACGGATCAGTACTGCTTCATTTTTAACCCTGTATATTATAGTCAACCCTGTACATTAGATTCAGTACAAAATATGATATAGAGTAAATGAGGCATTGCAGTGAGGCAACAAAATTACTTAAAAGACATTAAAGATTGGAAAGGAGAGAATAAACGTGTCCTAATTAACAGATGATGTGACTTTTGGCATAGAAAATCCCAAGCAATCTGTAAGTAAACTCCTAGAAATAATAAATCAGTTCAAAAAGGTTGCAGAATAAAAGATCAACACACAATCGATCACATTCCTATATACTAACAAACATGTACACGCATAGATATAAACTTAATGAGACATTTTGAATATCAATTTTGGCTTTTATTAGTTTATTTATATTTTTGTATGTAACTCATCACTTTATTTTTTCTTGTTCTTTCTGTTTTTTTCCATTACCATTTAGTATCCTTATACCATCTCTTCCCAGCAATCATCACACTTTTGTCCATGTCCATGAGTCCTTTTTCCATTTTGCTTGATCCGTCCCTCCCCAACCTCCCCCAACTCCACTAGCTGCAGTCTGCTCTCCATCTATATTTTGTCTGTCTGTCTCTGTTTTGTTTGTTAGTTCAGTTTCTTCATTAAATTCCACATCTGAGTGAAATCACATAATATTTGTCTTTCTCTAACTGACTTATTTCACTTAGCATTATTTTCTACAGGTCCATCTATGCTTTTGCAAAAGTAAAATTTTCTTCTTTTTAATGTCTGTGTAGTATTCCTTTGTGAAATGGCCCATGGTTGTTTATCCATTCATCTACTGATGGACACTTGGGCCGCTTCCATATCTCAGTGATTGTAAATAACACTGCAATAAACATAGGGGTTTTTGTTCTTTTGAATTAGTGTTTTGGGTTCCTTTGAACATATTCCCAGAAGTAGGATCACTAGGTCAAAAGGCAGATGCCTTTTTAATTTTTTGAGGTATCTCCATACTGCTTTTCATAGTAGCTGCACCAGTCTGTATTCACACCAACAGTGTCAAAGTGTTCCCTTTTCTCCATATCCTCACCAGCACTTGTCTGTTGATTTATTGATAGCCATTCTGACAGGTGTGAGATGATATCTCATTGTGGTTTTAATTTGCATCTCTCTTATAATTAGTGACACGAAACATCTGTTCATATGTCTATTGGTCATCTGTGTGTCCTCTTTGGAGAAGTGTCTATTCAGTTCCTTTGCCCATTTTTTCATTGGGTTGTTTATTATTTTGATGTTGAGTTTTATAAGTACTTAATACATTATGGATATTAACCCCTTATCAAATGTATGTTCTCCCAGTCTGTGAATTGCCTTTTTATTCTGTTAATGATTTCCTTTGTTATGCAAAATCTTTTTAGTTTGATATAAATCCATAACTTTATAGTCAAGTAATATTTGACAGCAGAAGCAAATACATACAATGGACTAAAGATAATTTATTCAATAAATGGGGTTAGGAAAATTGGGCAGATACACGAAGAAAAATGAAATTAGACCACCTTCTTACACCATACCCAGGAATACATTCAAAATGGATCAAAGATTGCATGTGAGACCCGAAACCATAAAAATAGAAGAGAACAGGCAGCAAAATTTTGGACATTGCTCACAGACATTTTTTATTTGATATATCTCCCCAGGCAAGGGAAATAAAAGAAAAAAATAAATAAATGAGACTATATCAAACTGAATATCAATTTTTAAAAATAGCACATTTTTTAAATTAAAAATCAAATACCCAAATAAATGGAAAGTCATAGTGTTTACAAGGGAAGACTCAACATAATAAATATGTTGAGTCTTCCCAAATTAATAGAAAATTTTAATTGAATTCCTATCAAAATCCCACAAAGGAGTTTTTTACACATTGCCAGAGAAATTATAAATGTGTATGGAAAGGCATAGGTCCTTAAACAACTAAAAGAATATTTACATGTAAAAAAATGGAATCTTATTACCTGGCTTACTATTCAACTACAGTTATTAAGACTGGATTGGACAGAGGGATAAAAATAGAGCTCAGTGGAACAGAGTAAAATACCCAGATATAGACACACAAAATATATCCAACTGATATTTAAGACAGATAAAAGTTAGGATGAATTATCTTTGGGCAATGTCTAAATACTATTATTTTTATAAATCAGTGGAGAAAGAAAAATGATTCTGGAACAATTGGATGTCCAATAGCAAAAAAATAAAACTACTGAATCTTCACACTTTACACATAAAATCAAGTCAAAATTGATTGTTGACCTAAATGTAAAACGTAAAACTAAATGCCTTTTAGAAAAACACAGAGACAATATCAAAATCTTAGGCTAGGCAAAGTCCTTGGAATTGATAACAGAAGCATGATGCATAAATTAAAAAAATATAAATTCAACCTCATCAATACTAAAAATTTTTATCTTCAAAATACCATAGGAAAAGAGGAAAAAGACATGTTAAAAACTGGAATAAACCATTCACACATCATATATGTGACAAAAGGCTAACATCAATGCTACAGAAAAGCTATTAAATTTAACAGTTAAAATTAAAGGACTAAAGGGGGAAGGATTGTCAAGGAACATCATGCATGACACATGGACAAAACCAAAGCCAGGAAGGATTGAGGCTGGGAGGTGGGGATGGCTGTGGTGGCGGGGTGAAGAGGGGAAAATGGAGACAATTGTACTTGAACAACAGTAAAAAAAGAGAGAGAAAAAGAAGGAAAAAGGACTGATAATATTATATCAAGACCTTCAAAACTCCACAGTAAACAACCACAATCTGGGTAGAAAATGAACAAAAAAACATGAATACACATTTCACTAAAGAGGGTTTGTACATAGCAAATAAGTACAGGAAAGGATGTTTACCATCATTAGCCACAAAAAAAATGAATATTTAAATCACAATGGTATTATCTCTACACATTTACCAGAACAACTAAAGCTAAGAAAAAAAATGACAACCCCAAATGTTGGTAAGGATGCAAAAAAACTGAATAATTCTTGCATTGTTGGTGAAATGTTAAATTTGTATGCCCATTTTGGAAATAGTTTGTCAGTTTATTATAAATTTCAATATGTAGTTACCAGAGGATCCAGTAATTATATCCCTGGATAATTGCCTAGAGAAATAAAAACATATTTATTTTAAACCTAGTGTATTAATGGTCATAGCAGTTTTCTTTAAAATAGACAAAAAAGTGGGATCAATGCATGCCCTTCAACTGGAGAATGGCTTAAAACCATTGTACATTCATCCCATGGACTACAATTCAACAATAAAAAAAGAAAGGGCTATTTATAACACACACTGGACAAATCTCTCAGGAATTTTGTTGAGTAAACCAAGCTAATCTCAAAAGGTTACATACTAACAGTTTCTATTTGTGTAACATTTCAAAAAAGGAAAACATTTTCAAAATAGAGAGGAAATTAGTGGTTGCCAAGGTTTAGATACAGAGCAAGGAGAGGGGTGTGGCAGATGGGATGGGACTGTTCTGTATCTTGACTCTGGAAGTGGGTATACAAACCTACACAGGAAAAAACTGTATTGAACTAAATGTGCGCACACATACACAAGTACTGTTAAAACTGGGAAATGTTGAATAAGTTCAGTAGATGGCATCGATGTCGGTATCCTGTGTGAAATTATGTTACAGTTTTGCAAAATGTTACCATGACAGAAAATGTATACACGATCTTTGTATGTTTTTACAAACACATATGTATCCATAATTATCCAAAAAATGTAATGAAAAAATTTAAAAGATTAAGTTTAGCCTGTAATCACAAAGAAACAAGGACATTTTACATCTATTCCTCCAAATTTAGAGCAGTCTCCAAGTTAACCCTAGACTATCTGGTTAGTTTTTATTAGGGTACATATAGAAATATATATATTTAAGGGTTCATTTTGCTTTGATATTTAGATCATATACTATGTGTTTTAATGTAAGTATTGTAATAATAATAAAATTATATAAACATTTACATATTAAAGACACGCTAAATGTTTTATTGAATCATGAAGTAAAATTATTCACAGGATGCCTATCTTAATCTTATAGGCCATTTTTAAATATTCTATAAAAATATAGTAATCCTTAAATATACACATCTCTATATGTATCTATTATATTATATGATGAATCTCACAGGCACAAAATAAGTGACTGGAGATTTCTGCATGGTGTGTGTGGACAAGGCAGGAGTCTTTGCTTTGTTTATTTCAAACACTTCTAAATCTGCAATCTGTTTCAATTTAGTGCTGCAACCTATTTACAATGTTAAAGAATTCATATTTTACTTGCATTTGCCATTGAAAGGGAAATGACTAAAACTCCTGTCTTTTGTAGGCATCATTTAATTTTGATTCTGTAAATGTACAAAAAGACATGTCAATACCAGTAACATGTATTTTGCCCATCTACCCACCCATAATCATTTTGTCAATCAGAATTTTCAACAGAGACATCTAAAATTAATTACAGGGAAGGACACTTTCCAATAATTTCCTTTACAATCATCATCCTTCTGTATGTCTATTATTGCATTACACTGTCAAATAAATACATCATGTCACAAACCTGTTTTCAAACTGTTGACAAATTGCTATTTTCTTGGACAGCCTCAGAGGTTCTGTTGCCCAAAGAGAGGAATATTGCAGAAACATCTGCAACCATGAATATGTTTCAGGCTGCCATTTTTGACCCCCCAAAACCATGACATTGTATCTACTTTCTGACTTGTGACAAGTGACATGTGAACACTGAGATTAAAGATTAACCCCTGTTTTGATATTCTGCTTATTATGTGTGTCATTTAAAACAAATACTGATAGCTATTCCTTTCTTCCTATTCAATATACCACATTTATAAGCCGAAGCCTAATGCCAAAAATTCTCTAGGAATTCATAGCACAAATGAATAAAAATGTAGTTGTTATTGAATTGATAAAAACAACTTTGCTATTAATAATAGGTATAACATTTTTAAACCTTGGATGTTCACAGCATTTAAAAAACGAGCATAAAATACTTTAAATGCACCATACAAAGAGTAGGAAAAATCAGTAAAGGTTTCATAATGCCACCTTTTTGAAGAATATCAGGAACCAATTTATTTAGACAGGAAGAACTCAGACACTAGCATGTATTTCTAAATACACAGTAATTGAAGATCATTGGACCAAGAAACTACAGAACAAAGAGTGAAGAAACAATGCTTTATTTCTTATTATCTCTCTTCTGGTATATGATAGGGGCCAGGAAAGAAATGTGAATTTGATTGCTGCTGCTTAAGACTCACTTTTGGAGAATGTACAGATTCCATTAGCTAAATGGTTTTCAATATGAAACAAAAGTTATTCTTCAGCCAGTTTGGAATGAGAACACCTGAGTTTTCCTCGCCATTGGTAGCCTTGGCCAACCAACTGCTTGTTAGCTGTGGTAATTCACTACTTCTTACTATTTTTAAGGACAAAAAGAAAATATTAGTTACAAATAAAATTCAATAAAAATATCATCTTGCTCAGCACTGTTTTATTAGTTCAGTTAGTAAGAATTGCTCTGCTGAGAGAGAAGTAGTAATTTTAGTCCCTAATGAGCCAAAGTACCTATAATAATACATAATTTAACAGTAAAGTGTAGATCTCTCACTATTACTGTCATATAGTAATACCATCAAACCCAAGGTTCACTTCTTTTTTATGTACAATAATTAGATTTCCTCCTGGGGTGGACAAGGAATCTTTATTTAGACACTGTTGTCTTCTTGTCGTGTGTAATTAAACATATAGACGTATCCCATTTAATTTCTTATTTTTTATCTGGATGTCTGTGGACACCTGAGTCAGAATATGTCCTAAACAGGTTCCATTATTTCCTCATGCATGCTCTTTCTAATAGATTTCCTCTCTTTCTACTTGACTTCTCCATTTGCCAGTCACCTATGTCAGAAATTTATGTCATATTTGAGTCTAATATTTCAATCACCCCTTGCATTTAACTCAGACCATATCCTTTTTATCCTATTTTCTTAACATCCTTAATCTTCATCCTTTCTCATTTCAGCTTCTAATTCTGTATTACAATAATTACCTCACTGGTCGCAACACCTGCCCCTTCAGACCCTGCCTTTCCCAAAGCACCTGTGCTGATCTTCCTCGATTGCACAAATTTCAGGGGGGTTTTGCAGCTTAAGATACTTCACCACACCCCCTTGTTTATAGGACAAAATCCAAATTTCTCAGACTGTTCTCTACTCCCTTTACCTTTCAGGGTTTGTAGCAACTAACTGGCTGTGTGTAGGCTGGAATGAATGAATGAATTTACCACTTCATCCCCAGTGCCTATACTAATGCTTGACAGGGATGCTCAAAGTAATTTATTGGGTGGACAAAAACAGCATTTGCTTTGTTTATCTCAGGGTCCGGGCTCAAAATAAACTGTCTTTGTTCACACAACTGTCTTTGACTGGCATGCCCTTCTTTTGCCATGTTCAATGGGAAAATGAATTCTTATTTTTTAGTAATTTCCTACTCAACTATCCCTTACTGGCAACTGACCATTTGCTCTGATGTCCTCATTGCTTCTTAGAAAATTGCTATCATTTCTACCCTAACATTTGTTTTATTTATTTTCACACTTTCATTTGATCACTATCTACTTGAAATCAAGGGCTATTTCTTTCTCTTTTTTCCCAATGTTTAATGCTACTTATTAGTTCAATGGTTAATTTTTAATGGGATTAATATATTAGTTGATGAAAAATAGTTACAAATCCATTCACATATTCACATATTTAATATTTTTATTTTTGTCATTGCCATTTCATTTTAAACTTTTTTAAAGTATATTTTACTGGTTATGCTATTACAATTGTCCCAATTTTTATCTCCCTTTTATCCCTCTCTCTACCCCTACCTCTACTATCTTTCTGTAATTGTCTATCTTATCAGACTTTGTAGAAATAACAGTTGATACTCTCTTCTAGCCTGACTAGCGTATCTCTGGGTGTATAACAACTAATTAGTTTTGGAACTGAATCTTTCCTGAACAAAACTTTTACTTCAAAATTAAGCACTTTTTTTACACTGTACTCTTTCTACACTTCCCGCTGTCTGTAACTAATTATACTATATATGTGTAAAATATTAATTAATTTTAAATCATTTAGATTAGTAAAATCAATACAGTTACATGTTAGAATCATTTTCATATTGAAAACTATTACATCTTGAGTTGAATATACACCCTTTATTTCTCACAAGAAAGAGAAGCCCTTTCCAAAATTTATCCATCCATCCATGTTAACACTGAATGAATATGTGATAGTTTTAACAATTCAAATCATGCTTTAGGAAAAGAAAACAAACCTGGGATAAACTGAACATCAATCTCCTGGCTCATTTGATTATAAAAGAGCAAGACATTAAACTGTGCAAACTGAAGAAAAGCTGACAGTACCTTAATTAAATAGATGCTACTAGGGACACTTCATAGTGTACTTGTCAGGGTATAAATTCTTATAATATCAAATAAAAGTGAGAAGCTTCCCTAAGGACCTGGTGTATGTTCTTCCAGAGGGGATTAATTTACACAAATTACGTGTGTGATTTCACATTAAAATTACTTAGAATCAGAGGAAATGTGTTCTAAGCTAAACCAACTTTTCCGTTTGCTGGATGGGCAGAAGAAAAGATGAAAAGGATCCTGGGAAACCTCATTGTGCAACACTAGCCAGGGATGTAATTTTGGAGAATTATTTGCATTTTTTAATATTAAAATTTAAGAAATCTTCAGGGATAACGCAGACATAGACACCACAAGATGACTTTTGTAGTGACAAATTGTTTAGGATATTGAGGGCTGTGGTAGGCATTTGCATCCCATTGCAAACTGCATCTTCAGAAAAATTATCCATGAATCATATGTTAAGCATTTTAGTTTTCAAGTATAATTTGAGCTTTTTTTCCCACTTTTCTGTGAGGTGAGGTCTAGCTTCCCCAAAGCAGAACATGTGTCAACCTAGACCGTGAAGGCTTCTGAGATCCCAGGAAAGGAATCCTTCCATGACCATGTGTAACACTTGTCCTCAGCACTGAAGAGACGTGGTGGCTCTGCTGGTCGTGTGCAGACAGTGATCACTATATGACAGTTGGAGGACGAAACTCTCTGTCAGGCAGCCAGGCATTCAGGCTCCAGAAATTCATTCCGAACAAAGCTGACAGCTTCTGAGAAGCATAGCAAGCTCTGGCTGCTTCCCTCTGAGCCTGCAAGCTCGTACCTTTGAAAGATTTGAATGGGGTCAGAGCTCTGCTGAGAGTTTACCTAGAGAGAAATACTTTGGCATCAGATTTGAAGAGCTGAAGGATGGAAAATATTAAATATTTATACAAGAAACTGGGACTCTTTGATATAATTTAAGAAAATGCACTAGGGTCCATTTGTTCTGAAAACATGACCTCCCATAGCTTTTTAAATTACCTGTAATGACCACTATTTAGTGTGACTTCTTTTTACCTAGTGTCTCCCAAAGACTTCTTTACGTATCTCCCGGTAGACAGAAGCATCACCTTAGCACCGATCCATCATTAATAGAGATTCTCCTCTAGGATTATTTAGTTAGCCCCCTTTCAGCTACCAGGTCCTGTCATAAGAGAAAAATTTTAAAAAGTAAAATGAACATTAAGACTTTAAAAAACATCTGGAACACAACTTGGCCTAGTCAGTCCTGCCTCCTTCTACATGAGGCGTACTTCCTCTGGGAAACCTGTTTTACCACACATGTGTCTGACTCTTTAGTCCATCCATATTTTACTAGAGGTGAAAAAGTCAAAAGAATATCATTTAATAGTTTCGCAAATTCTATGGAAATAAGCCTCCTTTGAAGCCTACAGGTTTAAATACAGTTACCTTCTACCTGGTAGATTTATTTATTGTTATTGTTGTTGTCTTTTTTCCATTACCATTTACCCCCTCCTTATACTCCCCTCCCCTCCATAGCCACCACAATGTTGTTGTCCATGCCCACGAGTACTTTTTAAAAAGTTAGTCATAAAAGTCTCCCTGCACTTGTTCAGCATTGTAAGACATAAGGAGACATACTGAATATCTCCATTCAGCAAGTAGTTATTCCTTTAAAAATAAGTTATTAATAAGTAGCATAGATGGTAGGTAGAAAATAGAGAGGGCGAGAGCAAGAATAGTATGGGAAATGTAGAAGCTAAAGAACTTATGACACATGGGCATGAACTAATGGGGGGGGGATGTGGGTGGAAGAGGGTGTGCAGGGTGGAGGAGAATGAAGGGGGGTAATGGGACAACTGTAATAGCATAATCAATAAAATATATTAAAAATAAGTGTCCCAGGTTCGATTCCCAGCCAGGGTACATGCCTGGGTTGCAGGCCATAACCCCCAGCAACCGCACATTGATGTTTCTCTCTCTCCCTCCCTCCCCTCCCTAAAAATAAATAAATAAAATCTTTAAAAAAAAAATAAATAAAATAAAATAAGTTATTAATTTCCCTTCTATGCTGAGAACTCCCTCTTATATAAGAACATAAACTAAAACCCTTAGAGTAACAAGATTTTACTGTGTTACTGCATGATTCCATCTTCTGCCTTTCTCCCCTGAAACTACACAGCATTGTGGCCTCACTAGCCTTTTGAGGGTGGCAACTATGCTCTCATCCTATGAACTTCACCCTCAGCTCTTTCTTCTGCCTGGAAGTCTTTTCCTCATATATCCACTTAGCTTGTTTTTTATCTTCAGATTCATACTCAGATACCACCCCATCAGAGAGTCTTCTTTAATGACTGACAGTTAATTTTATGTGCCTAATCCAGGCTAAGGGACTTCCAGGGAGTTGGTAAAACACTATTTCTGGATATGTCTGTGAGGTTCTTTCTGGAAGAGATTAACATTTAAATTATTATTATTAGACTGAGTGAAGAAGATCCATCTTCGCAATGTGGGTGGGCATCATTCAATTTTTTCAAGTACCACATAAAACTATGAAGACACAATATAAAAAAGAGAAACCTCATTTAAATTGGAGTTGGGAGGAGCTGTAGGGGAAGTTTAATGCCTTACCATTCATAGTCAATTACCCCAAACAAAAAGAGATCTGTTTTCCATCTCCAACAGAAAGATGTTTTTAAAGCCCACTACTCCAGCAGGAAAGAGGACATTTTCCTGGCAAACACTTGGCCAGTGAACAACTTACAGTGAAATGCCACTATATCTGTACTCCCAGTGTCCTCCAGTTTTACAATAGCTCCTCTAAACTCTCCCCTTCCTCAGTAAAACAATGTTTCTCTCCTTCACTTTCTGGATTTGCTGAAGGTTTGCCATTAGACTGCATGACCCAAATTGCCATGCTTGCTTGTTCCAAATGAACTCATTTTGCTGGAGAACTATCTGGCTGTCTATTTGTTTCAGGTCAGCAGAACAATAAAAGCAAAGGAAGGAAAATCCCTCTCTTCTTAAATTGTGATATCCATGTCTGTTGTCCTCAGACATTTGAGCTCCTGGTCCTAGGGATGTCTAACTCCAAATGTGAGTTAAACCAGGGGCCCCTTTGTTTTTCACATCTGTTTCTCAATACTTGGACTGAATTGCACTCCTTACTTTGCTGGTTCTCCACTTGCATCTAGCATACTGTGGGGTTTCTTGGCCTCCATGTTTAATTTGTAAGGTAAGTATACTTGTATATATCATATTGGTTCTATGTCTCTGGAGAAACCTAAATAATATGACTACTATCTTCCAATTTCCTTTCAAAAAATTTAAAATTTAACTTTTCTTCATAGCCTACACAATCTCCTGATCCACCTTTCTGTTTATAGTTTTTCATAAGATTTGAATCAATGGAAGCAGGTTTCATTCATTGTTGTACCAAAAGCAGTGAGAACAGCGGGTAACACATGGTAAGTGCTCAAAAATATTTGTTGAATAAATGAATGAATACTTTAAAGTTTACTTTAACATAATTTGTACTTGATGACAGATGACAAATCACTTTATGTAAAGATGTTACAAGGTGCAGCCAAGAGGGGGGACCCCAAATAGGCATTTGAAATGGGGTCCAGAACTCAAGGGGTCCAGGAGATTTTAAGGTGTCTCCACCCCTTCCCCCACAGGTGTGAGTTGGGGGAAGGGGCACACAGAGCAAGAACATGCAGGGCAGCTTTGCAGCTAATCCATGGCATGGTCATTTAACATACCTATAGCCTTTGGCTGGTCACTTAGATATGCTAAATAGCTATGGCCAGGCTGAAGGCCAGGGGGATGGAAAGGGACCTCCCCGCCCAAGATGTGACTAGAGGGCAGGTCCCCCAAGTTACAGAGCCTGCGTGGGAGCTTGGAGAAGATTGGCTCCATGACATGGGGTCACACCTGCCCAGACCCACAATGGTGACCAGAAAAGCTGGAAAAGACAGCAGATTGAGGGCAAGTGTGCCCGAGTGTAAGAGGAGTCAGAAATGGGGCTGCAGAGGAAGACTGGTGCGGAAATTTAAACGCAGACACGACAGCCATTGAGAGAAGAAGCACGTGGTTTTGCCAGAGTGGGGACCCCCGCAGCTTTAGAAGGGGGAAACACCACCTGGTTTTAGTAGAGATCCTGGCCACACAGCTGAGGGTGCCAGGAATCCAGGGAGGTCTCACAGTCAAGATGGAGTACTAACTGGGAAGAACCAGGGACTGCCTGAGCCATGGACTTCTATTACCTTTCCTGAGATACGGTACTCTGGACTGGGCAAAGGGGAAGGAAGGACTGTGTCTGTTTGTGGGTGTTTTTAAGGGACTTTAGGATTTTTGATAAAGACATTAGGTCACTACTTTAAGTTTGTATAGCATTAAATAAACATTTCCTTTCCTTTTCACGAATCTCTGGCATTGAGAGTCGTCTTTACTCTGGCGGAGGACATAACGGACCTGGGGGCTTCTTTCAATAATACTATATCGTCCCAGGCCCCCCTTATTTGTTCTGTGACAAAGATAACTGAATTATGTGGGGGGAAAGTAACTACTTTGAGTGAATTCATTTAAAATGTGAAATAATTTTTAAAGTATAATTAGTGACAAAAGTTCTATTGGAAGGCTATCTTGGTAAACTAAGCATAAGATATTTTGTTTTATATTTTACTTGACTATTTGGGATTATAAAAGCAACTACAGTCTAGACCTTAGAACCACATAAATTAATCAATGTTTATAAAAAGACATGATTTATCATTTTATTTATATTGTATACAGTATCTTATACATGTTTGACCATTCATTTAACATTTGAGAGTGATAGTTTGAACAGTCATTTCAAATAAACATAAAACCTGTGGTGGTTCATTAATTTTTGAAAGAACCTCTCAAGAATCTTAATCTCAATTCATTCATTTTGGAAACTTCTTACTGATTTTCTTTAAGTATTAACATATTAAGTTATCAAATTGAGCTTGAATATGATTTGAAAACTCCAATGTCACCAAATGGAACCCTGAATCTTTTATAACATTTTGTTTGCTCATTTTGCAATATATAGTATTGTGTTTACAATACAAATATATCAGCAAAACCCATAGAGTTTGACACCATTATAAGAATGTGCCCTAAACCAGTAATGAGCACCAAAATAATTTGGGAGGTCTTTTCATTATTAAGTGGTTTTATGTTATAATGACTTTTGCTTGATTTTAATGACTTTTTTTGATAAAACTCTGGAGGAATTCAGATAATAAATACTAAGTAAAGCAGATTGACTATTTTATAAAATAGATCAGTTTGTCTTGGAAAACAGGGTTAGACATTTTAGCTGTGAGTCCCATTCCTGACCCCTATTACTAATTATAATACATTATCTAATAATATGCAAAGTTATTACCTGACTAACTCTGGCAAAATATATACGTTGAAGCTCTTTCCATGTCCTGAATAAATGATTTCATACCAGTGTGACTGAAATTATGCCATCAGGGATACCAATCATGGAATTTAGCATGTAATTGCTATGTGGTAATGTGTCATTTCATTCGCAGGACCCAAAATTAGATGCCTTTTGAAGTGAATGGGATATAACATAGCCTAGAAAAAAGAAAAATTATAAAACAAAAAGAGAATCATCATTTCCTATAACTAAGTGATGAGTGTCAAACAAACATCAAACTGTGAGGAAAATTATCCCTGGAACAGGTGTGCAAATAGAGGCAAAGATAGAAAGAAGTTTTAAAATCCAAACTATAGGTATGTGTTTTAGGTACTTAATAAGCTTGTTGCTTGGTTGTAAGTACAGTAATAAAAGGGCACAAAACATTAGTATCTATATTTTAGCCTCTTTTGATAAGTGATTCCTGCAGTAGAGATTTTATCTGATGAGTACTCCTCTGTAAGACAGAATATCATGAGGAGGCAGTGATTTCTGGGCCTAGTGATTAGGTAAAATTATAGACTTTACCTAAATATGTCCATGATCTTTTAAATATAGAAGGTGTGACTTGAACAAAGAATGAAGATGTGGCTTGATCGTTTGCTTACTTTTGCTGGTGGTGGTAGTGACTTTAGTGGTGGAGAAGAAGGCAGGTGTGAAACAGGTTGGGTTTATTTCTCTCAATCTTTGCATAGACAAGTATGCATTTGAATGTTTGTCTCTTCCCCCTCCATCACCTCTTCTTCCCCATTTTTCTCCCTGTTTTTCTTCATCATCTAATTCTCTTTTTCTATCCCTCCTCTTTTTTCTTATTTTTATCTCTTTTATCCATTTCACCTGTTCACCTCTCCCCCAAATCCCACCCTTCACTTCTGGCAACCACCAATCTAAATTTTTATCTGTATCTATAAATTTAGGGTTCTTTGTTTGTTGTTTATGTTCTAGATTCCAAATACAAGTGAAAAAAATATAGTATTTTTCTTTCTTTGTCTGACTTATTTCACTTAGTATAATGCCCTCAAGGGCCATCTATGTTGTTGCAAAGGGCAAGATTTCCTTCTTTCTATGGGTGAATGATACCCCTGTGTGTGTGTGTGTGATATTTTATTTATTTACTCATTCATCTAACTGTGGAAACATGCCATTACCATGTCTTGGGTGCTGTAAATACTGCTGCAATGAACATAAGATTGCAGATATCTCTTCCAGAGAGTAACTTTATTTCCTTTGGATATACACACTGTGGTAGTGTTACAGGGTGCAGTCAAGAGGTGGGACCCCAAATGGGCATTTGATATGGGGTCCAGAACTCAAGGTGTCCAGGAAATATTAGGATGTCCTCACCCCACCCCACAGGTGTGGGTCTGGGGGAGGGGACAAATGGAGCAGGGCCATTGAGAGCTGTTTTGTACAGCAACAGCTTTGCAGCTAACCACTGGCATGGTCATTTAACATATCTGTAGCCTTTGACTGGCTACATAGATATGTTAAATAGCTGTGGTCATGCTCTGAGCCAGGGGAATGGAAGTAACTTCCCCACCAAGACGTAACTGGGGGGAAGTTCTCCTGAATTACAGCACCTGTGTGGGAGCTTGGAGAGGATTGGCTCCATGACATGGGGCCACACCTGCCCAGACTCATGATGGCAGTCCAGTAAAGCTGGAAGGATATGAGTTCTGGCATGAGTTCTCCTCCTCTGTGGGAGGAGTTGGAAATGGGGCTGCAGAGGAAGATTGGCATGGGGATTTAAACCTAGACATGGCAGCCATTGGAGGGAACCACGCAACTTTGGCAGAGTGGAGACTCCTGCAGCCCTGTGAGAGAGGATCACCATCTGGCTTTAGCAGAGAATCGCCACTTTGGCAGTGTGGCGACCCCCCTTCCCACAGCTTTGTGGGGAGAAGCACACGGTTTTGGCTGAGTGGGGACTCCCGTGGCCCTGGGAGAGAGGACCACACAGCTGGAGCGGTGGAGAGAGGACCACGTGCCTTTGCCAGAATGGGGACCCCCACAGCTTTAGAAGGGGAAACCACCACCCAGCTTTAGCAGAGTTCCCGGTGACACAGCTGAGGGTGCTGGGAATGGAGGGAGGCCTATCAGCTTAGCACAGAGTACTGGGAAGAACCAGGGACTGCCTGAGCCATGGACTTCTATTTCCTTTCCTGACATATGTTACGCTGGACTGGGAAAGGGGGAAGGAAGGACTGTGTCTGTTTGTGGGTGTTTTAAGGGACTTTAGGATTTTTGATAAAGACATTAGGTCACTACTTTAAGTTTGTATAGCATTAAATAAACATTTCCTTTCCTTTTCACGAATCTCTGGCATTGAGAGACATCTTTCCTATAGATGGCAGACATAATGAACCTGGGGGTTTTCTTTTAGTAATAGTATATTGTCTCAGGCCCCCCTTGTTGTTCTGTAACAGTAGGATTACTAGATCATATAGTGGTTCTATTTTTAATTTGAATTTCTTAATGGGGAATAAGAATATGGCATTATGACTTTAAAAAACAAAAGTATACTTTAAGAACAGTTGTATGAATGTTGTTATAGTTCTGCTGTTCTGCCTATGTAGTTACCAAGGAATGGTCTGAAAATAAACTGGTTGCATGTACAGGCATTTCCATAAAAATTGATTATGTTGGCAAA
Source organism: Phyllostomus discolor (assembly GCF_004126475.2). Taxonomy (NCBI): domain Eukaryota; kingdom Metazoa; phylum Chordata; class Mammalia; order Chiroptera; family Phyllostomidae; genus Phyllostomus; species Phyllostomus discolor. The sequence goes on from NC_040911.2 coordinate 32,756,046, forward strand.
TCATATTGTGTTCTAGTCTTTCTAGAAAATATTTTTTTCTTTTGTTTTCTGTGGTATTGATCCATCATTAGCAGACTCCCAGCTCTAAGTAAACATTAGTGTATGGTGAGACTCATAAAACTGAAGTTCCAACCATAGTAAGCCTATGCATAAGTGTGCAGATATCCCTCTGTTGACAATATATTCATTAGTAATATAAACATTACAAATCTGCTATACTCAAGGTAGCAAATAAAGTAAGGTAGCCTAGCTCTAATTTAAAGAAGAAAATACAGCCATCTCTTTTGTATGGCTGTGTTGTTGCAAAGGTCATGGTGGTACAACCATGTTTTTTACAACTGTCAAAACTTATTAGGTATAAACCAAGTAATATTTAACAGGTTCTACTGGCTGGTGAGCTAACTCAGCAGTAAGTTGTATGACCTCATTGTGAACTTAACCATTGTTTATTTAATATGTAATTGCTAAATCAGGATAGCCAAAAATTATCTGTCCTCCCTTAAAGAATGTTCTTAAAATATTCAAAATGACTTCAACACTGGGAATAAAGGAAGTAGAGATTATAGAATAAGTCCTTAGTTAACACTAAATCACTTCCAAATAATGAACACTAATGTTGAATTTAGAACATTCTTTATCTCAAATCCAACCATTCAGAAACAAAAATAAAAATGTTCCTTACTGTAAAAATAGCCGCTTTAGGGATCTTCAGTTCCTTAAACATATATTTCACTGAGACAGAGAAGGACAGGGAGGTGCAGGGAAAGGAAAAAAGAGAAAGAATTCTATGATACAAATTAATAGAAGTTTGCTAAATTGTTTTAACTTAGAAAATATATTAGCAACTCCATAAAATGCACATATTCACTGGCCTACCATAAATCTGCTAGAATATTTTCAGTTCTAGCGTTATTTTTTTCTTGTAATGACTCTTATTTTACATTATTAGTTGTAAGATTCTATGGCTAAGAAGCACAAAAATTAGTGGAAAAGTTGAAGTTCAAGTCTATAGATCAGAAATATGCCAAGAAAATGAATTTTTATCACATATAACAAAGAAATAGTGTGTATGCAGCAGACTCCTTTGGGCATTAATGATAATGGAATAATATAAATATACACTACTAATAATAGAGTCCTAGCTCTATATGTTCTCCTCTTTTGCTTCCAAGTGTCCCATAAAATTTAAATCTTTTCTCTGTCCATCCATATAGCCTAGGACAAAACTGACCCAACAAGAAGAGGCAGATGGTGAACAATGTTGGCAGAACTGGTTTCAGAAGCAGAATATGGCAGGAAGCACTGATCAGTGCACCAGCCTGGAACACTGGCTCTGAGTTGAGAATCATGGCATTGAATGGTCTTGACCATCACATTATAATTCCTAATGCTTCTCACAAAGGAATTGTGAAATCATGACATTAAAGAAGATCTTCAAAATTATTTAATGAACTTATATTTATTCTTTCCTTGTTTTAAAATATGTATTCATTATTGGATTCAGTTCATACTTTATTGTAGAACTGTGAGGCCCCAAGATGTTAGACCATATACTTAAAGTCAGGAGCTACTTAGTAACTTAATGTTAGGATCTGGGTCTTCTGATATGATATTCAGGATATCTTACATTTTCTCATTTCCTCTCCTCTGCATATGGGACTCTATGGCTCTATAAGTAATTAGGAAGAAGGGGGCATGCATATGAAAAGTGCAGCAAGCAATCATCTACGAACTGTTTCTTCAACAAAGACCCCTTGCTAGCCTTCCCAGGCAAAATTTACTACTTTGATTTTAAAATATAAAGGATGGTGGCCATGGGACTAGCAAGAACTGCCCAGACCCCATCCCTCCTCCAGACCAATGAACCTCATCATAAGCTACACATGTTGATGAGGTATTATAAAAATTATGGAAAATATTATTAACTAAAGATTATGGAGCATATTGAAGAAAATGTGTGAGCTCTACATTCTTTAGGCTGTTATATATATATATATATATATATATATATATCTTCAATGAGGTATCAAAGAGATGGATTAGCACTAATGAAAAGAAAAAAGGTACATTCTAATGTGTTGCTGTAAGACTCAGGTATGACACAAGGGCCCATCCAATGGCTTTCATGAAGTTCTTTATATCTTAAAGAACAGATTTTACATGTGTAAAGATGGCTGAAGATTATGGACCCAATGTGGGTTTGACTGAGGCCACTGATTCCCAATTTATATACAGTTTAGTGTAATCCAGAAAGTTTTTTATAAATCCTGTTGCCTATTCAACAATCCAGATGAATTAAATCAGAATCTTGGACAGTAAAGCACAGGCATGGGTCTTCTTTTAAAGCTCCTCAGGTGATAACTTGGAGCATAGCCACTCAATTAAGAGTTAATACTGGGGACTTCTGGAATGACACAATAAAGAAATTGGTGGGAACTACCTCTTGGAATATAAAAATTGTAATGATGACAATTATAAAATATAACTAATGTCTCTAGAAACTCCCTATATGCCATACAGCAAATAGAGAAACACTCATTCAAGCAATCAAAACTTTGGAAAGAACAGTGAGAGTCTGAGGCTTTTGAGACATAATTCACACCATTGACACCATCCTCAGTCCTGTTACAGTTCTGTGCATCAAGGAGATAGGATTTCCTCTTCTACAAATTCTCAGTCTGCATTACAGTTTCATCCTCTGAAGGCTGGGCTGCTGCTATTTCTTATTCTTCTAAATCCACCCACTGACTCAGCATCATGCTACAGAAAGTCTATTCCAGACAAACTTACCATACAGGATCAGGTCTCTTTTCTGCTGCCCAGCCCTCACCCATAAGTAAGAAGTCTATTCTTGACACAGCAGACTGAGAATATAGGGACCTTCATCCCACTTACCCCAGCTCTGGGGTAAGCTAGTAGGGTGAGGGTTCCAAGCAGAGAGGAGATGCCCACAGGACCAAGGATTCCAGACCCTCCACAGTGCCTATTCAAAATGCAGAGGTTGTAACACAAAGGAAAGTAGGTTGTTACTGCCACTGGCAATGCAGTGGTGTAGGGTTTCTTCCCAGGGGGAAAGGCAGGGTTTAAGAGTAAAGAGCTCCACAATGCTGCCTAGAGCAGAATGACTTTACGCCAGAGAACAAAGAGCTCTATTCCAAAAGTCACTGTCAAAAATGATAGAGATTTTGGTGGATAGCAATTAAAAGGAGGCTGGTGGCTTCATAGTTGGACAAAATTTTAGAACAATTAAAGGTTTAATAGAAAGAGCCAGAAAAAGAGAAGGCCAAGAATAATTCTCTTGGGATCACAGTCACATCTGGGGACTGGGAAGCTCATATGCATGTGTTTGATGCGCCCGCTAAAAAGCAATCCGTACAGCTTGTGGGGTGGACTCCAGAGCACTCCTCAGGCTCACACTAACTGATTAAACACAGAGTAGAAGTCTACTGTCACAATAGGCTAAACATAACTTATGACCAAAACCTATCTGAATAATAAGTTACTATGTTCCAGATGTAATGTCTAGTAAGCCAAGCTTTAAAATATTACCATAGGTGTCCTTGGCAGTTTGAAAGACTGTGCATCCTCATAACAACACCCTCTCAGGAGTGGTCAGAAAGAACCATGAAGCTACTAGTCCTTGATAAAATGTGAGGCAGAAGAAATCACAAATCTGGTGAACTCTGAACTTGGAGAAAAATACATATTCAACAGTAGAGAATAAATTCTGACTGGCTAAGGGAGCTTAGACACAATCTTTGACTAATGAGTGGTTTATGCTGACTTTATGTGTGGGGTTCTTAAGTAAAACACAAAAACAAGATAAAAAACTCAACAATGATATCAGAGGCTTAAATGTGCAGGGGAAATATTTAGCAGTATTTGAAAGGAAATAAACAACTATAAATGCTTATGTTGAGGCAGGAAGATATCTCAAATCAATAACTTAACAACTTTAAGAAGCCTAATAGAGAAGAGCAATGAAATCCAAGTAACACAGAAGAAAATAATAAAGACAAGGACAAAATAAATAAAAGAATAGAAAGACAATAGTGAAAACTTAAAAACAATTTTGTTTTTTAACCAACAAAATTGATAAAAATTTAGTTGAGCTAATCAAGGAGAAAAGGGAGAACTCAATTTACTAAAGTTAGAATTGAAAGCATCACTGTCAATACACTTCTTACAGAAATAGGAATAATTGTGAGGGAATACTATGAATAACTGTATATCAATATTAAACATCTAAGATTAAGTTGAAAAATTTCTATAAAATCTGTATATTACTGAAACCTAATCAGGAAAAAGTGGAAAGTCTGAAAAGACCCATAACAAGTATTAAATTCAAATTTTTAAATTTCCTATAATAAAAAGTCTGGACCTAGATAACATCGCTAATAAATTCTGCCAAAATTTCAAACAAATAATTAATATTCATTCATGTTTCACAAATTCTTTCGAAAACCATAAATGTATTTTATGGTATTTTATTATAGTAGCTTAATTACCATAACAAAATACCACAAGGTGGATTAAACACTGGAAATTTATTCCTAAACTTCTGGAGACTGGGAAGTCCATGATCAAGGGGACACCAAAGCAGTTTCATTCTGAGGCCCTCTCATCAGCACATGCAGCTGTCATTTCACTATGTGCTCATATGACTTGTTCTTGGTGTGTGCAAGGATGGAGAGAGTAAATAATCTGAAGTCTCTTCTTATAAGAACATTACTCTTATCAGATCAAGGTCCTATGTTTATGACCAAATTTTACCTTAATTAGTTTCTTAGAGGTGTTATTTCCAAATACAGCCACAGTGGGTATTAGGGCTTCAATATAAATAATTTGGGAGATACAAATATTCTGTCCATGACAAGGACAGAGACCATTTCAACTTGTTTTATAAAGACAGTGATACACTGATTCTAAAATGAGATAAAGACAACACAGGCAAAGAAAACAATACAGCAATATTTCATATATAAATAGATACAGCCCTCTCAGCAAAATGCCAGCAGTCAAAATTCAGCTGTTATAAAAAGATTTATACACTAAGAAGGAGATTTATTACAGGAATGCAAGGTTGGTTTAGTATCTTAAAATCAATTGATAATATACTATATTAATGCAATAAAGAAAAACAAATAATCATCTTAGTAGATGCAGAAAGAATTTAACAGAATTCTGTAGGCCTTTATGATGAAAATATTTAACAATCTAAGGGTGAAAGGGTCTGAAATGGATAAATAGCATCTATGGAAAAACCCATAGCTTTATACTTCATGGTGAAAAGTGAGTGCTTTCTTTCTAAGATCAGAAATAAGACAAGTTTTTATCCCTTGACATTTATATTTAACATCTTACTGAAAGTTTTAGCACATAATTAGCAAGAAAAAATAATAAAAAGCATTGAAATTTGAAAAAAATAAAACCTGTTTTTACTAGTAGAGATGACATGATCTTATACGTAGAACTTTATTTTTACTGTTTCCTGTATTACAGATGTTCCTGTATTACATTTTTCCCCCTTTACCCACCTCCATCCAGCCCTTCCAGCACTTTCCCTCAGGGCTCCACCGCACTGCAGCCTGTGTCAAAGGGTCATACATATATGTTCTTTGGCTCATTCATTTACCTTCTTTCATCCAGTGCCCACCTTGACAGCTGTCAGTCTGTCCATACACATGCCTCTGTTTCTCTTTTGTTTGTCAGCTTATTTTGTCCATTAGATTCCACATAAAAGTGAGACCGTATGGTTTTTGTTTCATATACTGAAATATTATTCATCAATAAAAATAAGTAATGATGATACATGTTATAACTTGAAGATACAAGCTAAGTAAAAACGACGTTTATAAAAACTGAGTATCATAGTTAAATTTTTAGAATAAATAATTTTATGGAGATAGAAAGCAGATTAGTAGTTACATTGGGCTGGAGTGTTCAGATCAGGGTAAAATGGGAAATGAAAGGTAATGGGTAAGAACTTTCTTCAGGGAGTCATTTGAACATGTTCTAAAATTAGATTGTGTTGATGGTATTATCAACACAATCAACAACAATATTTATCAACAGCAATATTTCATAGAATGTTTTATAATGATAATATTTTCCTGTTTCTTATCAAAAGTCTGTAAAGATTTTCCATTCAGGACTAGCAAAAATAAGGTATGAAGCTTTTCCTCTTCTTCATGTACTGAAGTTTTACTGTGAGTGCCATTCAGATACAAAGCAGATAATAAGTACATTGAGCAGTGAATGCCATTAAAACAACTCTGTTTTTCTGTATTAATGAAATTTGTTCTTAATTACACTGTGGAGATTAAGATATTTAAAACATTATTCACTGTGTATACTTGAAATAATATAATAATGTGTGTCAACTGCAATTCAAAAAATAACAAATAAAACAGTATTCACTGCATAGAATGCACTTTTCCTGTCCAAAAGTGAACAGCATACCATCTTAGCCTTTCATTTTTGCATTAAGGCCCTGTTTACCACTATTATTAGATCAGTCTGGGAAAATATTTCTCAGACTTTTTTTGGATTTAAAACCACCTGCCTGCCAATATTTTCAAGTTTGAAAAGAAGCTGCTTCCTACAGCTTCATTTGTTTTGTCCTCAAGAAAGAGTTCCCCGTTGTGAATATCCACCATAAGTGTCAATTATCTTTAGCTCAAAACAAGTTTCAGTCACATACCTACTTTAGTCAACTAAAACTACACATAAAAATGATCTACATAACATAGTGATGTAGGTGGTATCTAGCCAAAATTATGCTCTCTAGAATGGAAACATAAATGCCTAATTAAGATCAAAGGTCAAATTTTCCATAATTGTATAGTCAGATGCAATGTGTCCCAGGATTCCTTTGAGAATCTAACAACTGTGTCACGTATTAATGCTTATTAGATGGCAATGAGTTTACTGTTCAAATTAGATCTTATAAACTATTCCTCCTCACTTATAAGCTAATTGCTATAAAATATTAGCTGAGTTTAATAGTATTTATTAAATAAATATGATAGTTATATTTTATCAATTAACTACAATTGATTTAAAAGCAAATATCACTATACCACAAAAGTAGATGGACAAGGTTCTTAAAGTATATCACTTAGGCTCTTAACAATAATGCAATGTGACAACTGAGTAACTATATATATAAAATACTCACACACACATAAAACATTTAAAGCATAGATTTCACATCATTTGACCCCAATTCTTAAAGAGTTGGTTTTGGATGACTAGGTGAAAATTGAAAGTATGATAATATTATCTAATGAACAGAAACAATGCCTGTGACTATATTCCATGCAATTTTTTTCCAGATCTACCATCCTTCATTAACTATAATGAACTGAAACATTTAAAGTTATGATATAAACCTATTTATTCTAAGATTTTCCCTAAAATCTTCAAAAAAAGAACCCATGCATTACCTTCTAAAGAACAATTTTTTAAGAATAAGTTCTGAGGAAGACAATCAATCTAAATAAAAAATGTGCAAAGGACCTAAACAGACACTTCTCCAAGGAGAACATACAGAGGGCCCAGACACTTATGAAAACATGCTCAGCATCACTAGCTATCAGAGAGATGCAAATTAAAACCACAGTGAGATACCACTTCACACCTATTAGAATGGCTATCATAAACAAATCAACAAGTGCTAGTGAGGATGTGGAGAAAAGCTAACCTTAGTGCACTATTGGTGGGAATGCAGACTGGTGCAGCTACTGTGGAAAACAGTATGGGATTTCCTCAGAAAACTAAAAATGGAACTGATAGGGAACTCAAGATTTGGAAAATTTTAGCTTAAGGTAAAAAGTTAAGTCTAGCAAGTAATGTGTATGTTACAGCTTTTGTTTCAGAAACTACAGATAAGGCCCACCCTGGCTCCTGGGAAAACAGCTGACCCCCTGGGGCACTGCTAGAGATTACCACCTTGGCATAAGTTGGAGGCATCCAGGCTTTTGTGTTCCAGGGAGAGACAGACAACCACCCTCCCCTGGGAACAGCTAACTGCCCAGGACAGGAATGTTGCAATTTCTGAATCTCAAATCCCTCACCACACCTTGTTTATACCTCCTGCTTCCCCTGCCCCTTATAAAAGGTCTGGCCTGGAAAGAAAAGGCAAGATGGTCTGTTAGGGTATGAACCCACCATCTTCTCAGATCACCAGCCATCTGAATAAAGCACCCATAAATGATTCAATCACTGTCATTGCTTATTGGGTTTGGTAGTGACAGGCAGCCCAAATGCTGCTGTCTTTTCCAGTTACAGAACTTCCTTTTGACCCAGTGATTCCACTACTGGGATTATACCCTGACTCCTGAAACACTAGTTCAAAGAACCTATGCACCCAAATGTTCATAGCAGCATTATTTATAATAGCCAAGTGCTGGAAACAGCCTAAGTGCCCATCAGTAAATGAGTAGATCAAAAAACTGTGATGTATTTACACAATGGAATATTATGCAGCAGAAAGGAAAAGGAAACTCCTACCCTTTGAGACAGCATGCATGGAACTGGAGAGCATTATGCTAAGTGAAATAAGCCAGGTGTTGAAAGACAAATATCATATGATCTCACCTGTAAGTAGAACATAATCAACAAAACAAACAAGTAAGCAAAATAGAACCAGAGACTTGGAAGTGAAGAGCAAACTGAAAGTAACCTGAAGGAAGTGGGAAGGAGGATAAGTGGGCAAAGACGGGGAAGTATCCTCAAGGAATATATATAAAGGACCCATGTACAAAGATGAAGTCAGGGAGAGGATTGAATGTGGTAGGTGGAAGTGGGTAGGGCAAGGGAGAGTAATGAGGGGAAAGTAGGCATGACTATAATTGGACAACAAGAAAAAAGGGAAAAAAGATCAAGAAAATTAAAAGAAAAAAAATTCAAAATGGTCAACTAATAATCAATTGTGTTGTAGATAATTTGAGTTTATTACTTAAATATTCAATTGGATTAAATTAAAAACACATGCAAAACTCTCAAAAAACTTAATTCATCAATTATCTAACCTGTCTGCCTCTTTGATTTCACTAGACCCCAAGTTCTTTAAGAAGTATTTAATGCAGCCTGGCTGGCATAGCTCAGTGGATTGAGCGCGGGCTGGGAACCAAAGTGTCCCAGGTTCGATTCCCAGCCAGGGTACATTCCTGGGTTGCAGGCTATAACCCCCAGCAACCACACATTGATGCGCTTCTCTCTCTCTCTCTCTTTCCCCCCTCCCTTTCCTCCTTAAAAATAAAAATAAATATAAAAAAAGAAGTATTTAATTGTAGTTTTGTAAATAGAAGTCTGCTCTTGTAAATTGAAGTATGCTATTTTTTCAAAAGTAAGCTAAAGTAGGCACTCATATATATTTAATAGCGAATGATTGAATAAGTGAATAAATGAATGGATGAATGGATGAATGAATGACAAGCTATGTGTTTAATGATCTCAGTCACTTTATATTTCAACACAATTTACAAAACATTCAATCTCTCACTTACCTTACCAGGGCCACTAACTTAGGAAATAAGAGTCTTCAATAAATGGTGATGGGAAAATTAGATGTCAACATTCAGAAAAGTGGAGGTAGACCCTTATCTCATACCATATACAAAAATAAATTCTTAGTGTATTAAAGACTTAAATGTAAGACCTGGATTTTTAAAACTGCTGGAGAAAACATAGGGGAAAGACTGCTTGCCATCAGTCTGAGCAATGATTTTTAGGTATGATTCCAAAAGCACAGGCAACAAAGTAAACATCAGCAAGTAGGGTTGCATCAAACTAAAAAGTGTCTGTACAAGGGAAACAACACAATATGAGGCGATGTACAAAATGGGAGAAAATATTTAAAACCATACATCTGATAAGGGGTTACTATCAGAAACATGTAAGGAATACAAAAATTCAATAGGAAGGAAACAAATGACATTATCCAAAAATTGGCATAGGACCTAAATAGACATTACCTGCCTCCAAGCCAGAAAAGAAAATAGAGACTAGAATGGTGGTTGCCAGGGCTAGGGAGGTGGGGGAATGGGGAGATCATGGTCAAAGGGTACAAGGTTCTGTTATGCAGGATGGAGAGTTCCAAAGATTTTAAGGCACAGTATGGTGACTATAGTTAACAGCACCATGTGATATACTTGACATTTTTAAAAAATATTCTCACCACAAAAATAAAAATGATAACTATGGAGGTAATGGAAATACTAACAAGCTTCATTGCATTAATCATTTCATAATGTATAAGTATTTCAAAATATCATGTTGTAGCTTTTAAATATATATAATTTGTATTAGTTAATGAAAAACAAAATAAAAGCTGCAAGGCACTAAATTAATGCTGTTATTTCTCTAATACATTCAGTTCAGTTATTTGATTTCATTGCATAATATCTTATATTCAGAGAATACTTTGCCATGTGGAAACTTATAACAATGATCTAGTAATAAATAAAAACATATTCTAAACCTTTTAGCTTGATTAATACAGACAATATATATTCGATTAAGGGCACATTTTATTACAAGTAACTTTTCTGACAACTACATCTATTTCATATCACTGAGAATAACTTTCTTCACTTTGTTTTATTAGTAAAATATATTTATAGAAATATATTGTTATAAGTCCTAATAAGAAAGCTTTTGTAAATAAGCTACTTCAGACTACCCGTCATTTTAGTCAAATGTGTTGTATATGATCACATGAGATTCTACTTCTTCTTCCATGTACTACATTACTATTTATTCAGAAATTGGCAGTTTAATATCATCTGTGCATTTTTGGAAAGGAACATATTATATATTTTTAAATTTGACAGCAAGAAGTGAGCAACTGTTTATTTGAATAAAAGGAATATTCAACTTTAATAAGGTGTATAAAAAATTTCATTTTGAAAAAAATAAAACTATTTGGATCATAAAATTATTTATATGTCTTAATGGCATGCCTATATATATTTTAAAATTGGAATATTTTTTCACTGTCACAAAATTCTGCTAAAAACAACACACTGTGTCATGTAAAGGCATGGCAGAGCTGGACTGAATAATACTGCTTTGTGTTTGTTGCTGAGTTTGCCAAGGTTCACTCTGTCATTGGCAGCAATCTTAATACAATGTCTGCTAATAGCTCTGTAGAGGAGCAGTATTGCCATGGCAACAAATGAAGAATACTAGAAAGATTAATCGCTTTTACACTATCAGTGTTCAGTTTGCTGTAAAGCAATGTTTTGTAGTTTGATAATTGCAAGTCTAGAATGAATGTACATTATAAGTTGATTAGCATAAATGCTTAAGATGAAGAGTATCTCTGTTAAAAAGGGGAGAGTGTTGCAACATAGGCAGGACTATATAACAAATGTGATCATGGTTCAAAGACTATGCATAGAGCTAATAAATTGCGGCATCAGTCATATTGTTTGACACAGGTCATTTGATATGGCCAGTTTTGGGATGGTTCTTAACATACACATACACACATTTCATCTGAAAAAAAATGACATTAGAACATTTTTCAGAGTCTCCTCATGAAATTATCTCTACACAAAGCTGTTAACTGGTCTCTAGAAAGTGCATCCTTGACTATATGTAGAAGCTACTTGAAGAGTATGTCCACACTTCTTATTCATCTTGTGTGTCATTTAAAAGTTAAGTGTTGTGCATGATTGACTGTCACAAATTGCCTCATTATTGTACTGTCCAAGTAGTATCCTTAATGTAGGACTATGTACTTTTACAAAAGAAAAGATTCTATTTGAAAACTCCGTGTCCAGTTGCCCCTTCGAAGCACAATGTGTGGTTCATATGTGCAGGAGCACAGAGGGCTGGAACAAACAGAAGTGACAGCAGAATTAGCAGTCTGTTGTTTTATTGAATTGAGAGACTGATAGATCTCTCAATTTCATTTCATTTACAAGATTAAAATTTCCATAAAAATTAGTGTCTATGAATTCAAAATATATAACTTCATTTAAATCTATTAAAATTAGAACTAACTTATGGGTCCCTTTATACTTGAATTGTTTTTTGAGAATTAGTGGCAAAATAAATAAAAAGGGTAGAAGCATTAAAATCATTATTAGGTTTGTCATTGAGTAGCATACTAAAGAGTAGGAATAACATAAGCAACATTCTTTGCATTTTTGATATCGTAACATTTTTAAGAGGATAAAAGGTTACAATAATGACAAGTGAAAAACATTGCAGCTGTTCAGTACTTAGAATATCATTAATTAAATGATACTTGAAGATTTTGATTTCTGCTGAATATAATAAGTATGTAGGGAGTACCATCCAATTTAGGCAGTAAATATTGCCTATATGATTTCATTAAAACCATAGCCCAAAATTATTGTAAAAAAATTTTAAATTACAAAAAAAAAAAACATTGCTATTGCACCTGTAGACTCTGCGTTTACCATCTTAGGAATGAACCCAATAAATGAGTTTTTTTCCCAATGAGCTGACCAGCCGTTCCTTTCCTGGTTTCTCTAACAGTTACTCCCCGCTGTACTATGGATTAAACAGCAAATTGAGAAATTCCTGCATTAAACCATGCCTATCCTCACAGATTGTACTGAGGAGGCTGAATTAAATTTCATTGCACAAAATATCAAATAATTCTTACTTGAGGAATGGTCAAACATGAATTGAAAGATTATATAATGTAGTGATCCTTCTATATGTAGATTTTGTATTAGTATATTCACTCAGATTTTATTCTACAGAATAAGTGGATTCCTAAAAATTTGTGCCAATTTTTATGAATAAATTGTTTTTCAAATAAACTCTAGAATTTGAACATTATAGCTAGGTATACTTACATTTTATTAGTTTTTAATACAAAGAGTAGCTAAGATGCTCCATAAATACCCGTGGCAGTGCTTAATGGTCTACAAATAAATCAATACTTATAGTAGAATTACTACAAAAAAAACTTTGAAATAATTAGCATCTCTTTTTAGAATTTTTAAATTCAAATGTTTATATATCTAACTTTATTAAAGCAGAGATTACATAGACAAAAAATGGTGAAATATATAGGACAATATAAGATATTGTTAGTCAGTAAATAATACTCTAAACAAAATTTCATTTTTATTTTTATTATAAATACACATATATACACATATACATATATATGTATAGAATATATATATTCTTCCAGAGTAGGGAGTATAATACATGCATTTATGAAAAAACCCAAGATATGAAAATCTAAGTGCAAGTCACCAGATATTAATATTCACATTTGTTTTTCTTAAAATCATTTTCCACATCATCCTGACAGAAAATGTGTGTGTGCCGGTGTCGCAGGGGAAGGTAATTGCTATTGTCTGTGATGGTGGCTGCGTATCCTCTAACCCCTGTAGTATTTTGAAAACTGGGATATATACAATATGTACTTGATTAAATGTGTACATATGCTTTAAGAAAAAAAATACATATATTTTAGATTTACTATCATGTTTTTAATTGAGTAATTGATTTATAAAATAGTTTTCTACAGAATTTCTTACAGTACTCTACATAGTAAAATTATAAAAGTGATATATTTGTAGCATAGGAACATCAAAAATTTATACAAGTATATAAATAGAAAAGGTATTGCTACTTAAAGTTTAGCGTTCTGCTTTATTTACTGAGTTTTTTAGAGAATTCTGTCCAGTCCTCAAAAATGTTGAGAAATATCTTTTATAATGTTGCAAAGCAATGCGCCTTATTAATGTAAAATATTTTATATATCATTCTATTAACATTTAGAAAATTTTCTATTGTGTATATTACCAAAAAGTCAGAAAAACCTTAATGTGTAAATGATATCTACATAAATTTCTGATTATTTGGTTGTGTATCAGAAGTAGGGTTAATATTTTTTTCAAAGTACAAAGCACAGTTTTATGGACAAATTTTTAGAACAGTTTAAAACTCCAAACAAATTTGAAGAGAGGATTCAGGGATTTCCCACATACCTCCTGCATAACATTCCCCATTATCAATATCCCCCACCCAAGTAGGACAAGCCTTACAAGTGATGACCCTGCATGGACACATCATCTCACGTAATGTCCATAGTTTATACTACAGTTGACTCTCCCATCATTATGATATCCTCCAGAGCATGTCCACTGCCCTTCAAATTCTCTTTGCTCTGTTTATCTACTTCCCCTTACTCCCAAGCCCTGGCAACTACTGATCTTTTTACTATTTGCAAGATTTGCCTGTTCCGGAATGTCATATCATTGGAGTCATGTAGTCTGTGACATTTCAGATTGACCTCTTCAACTTAGTAACTTGTATTTAAACTTCCTCCATGCCTTTCCATGACTTTAAAGGTCATTTCTTCTTAAAATTTTTATTTTTAATTACAATTTACATTTAATAATGTATTAGTTTCAGGCATACAGCTAAAACTCATTTCTTTTTAAATTAAATGTATTGGGGTGACATAGGTTAATAAAATGATATAGATTTCAAATATACAATTCTATGGTACGTCATCTGTATATTGCATTGTATGTTTACCACACAAAGTCAAATCTCCTTCCATCACTATAAATTGAACACTATTTACCTTTTACCACTCTCGTCCCCCTTTTCCTCTGGTAAATACCACACTGTGTCTATGAGTTTCTGTTTGTTTGTTTGTCTTGTGTTTTATTAGTAGCTTTCAGTTTTATGCATAACTGAATTCATATTTATTTTGGCACTGAATAATATTCCATTGTCTAGTTTTATTTATCCATTCACCTATTGGAGGACATCTTTGGTACTTCCAAGTCTTGCAATTATGAATAAAGCTCCTATAAATATCTGCATGCAAGATTTTGTGTGGACATAAGTTTTCAGCTACTTTGGGTCAAGACTAAGGAGCTTGACTGCTGGATCATATAGTCAGAGCATATTTGGTTTTATAAGAAATCACAAAACTGCCTTTCAAAGTGGCTGTGCCATTTTGCATTCCCACCAACAATGAGTGGGATTCCTGCATCCACAGCCACCCCGGTACCTGGTGTTGCAAGTGTTCCAGTTCGAGCGTCCTCGTAGGTTTGCGGTGGTATCTCATTATTGTTCTAAATTGTATTTCCCTGATGACATGTAATATGAAATATCTTTCATCTGTTTATTTGCTCAGGCATCTGTTAAAGACTTTGGCTCATTTTTAAATTGGGTTGTTTGTTTTCTTATTATTGAGTTTTAAGAGTTTATAGGTTAGATAAATTCAGGGTTATAGTTTTCATCACTGTGTAATTAGTTTGTCTTACTAACCATTACTAAAAATTAGGCAGGTTGAATAAATCCCAGTAATATAATTTTGTTTTTCAATTAGACAACTGTAGAAATGCAAAATCTTTGACATCTCATTAATTATTTTAAAGTTGGAAATATCAAAGTCATAAATAAAGATATTTTTAAAATTTGGAACTGGAATGTATTATGCTCAGTGAAATAAACCAGTCAGTAAAAAAATATACCATATGATCTCACTTATCAGAGGAATCTAATGAAGAAAATAAACTAATGAACAAAATAGAACCACAGGCATGGCAACATGGAACAGAATGCTACATGTACAGAAATGATCATTGAAGGGTTATTCATAGTAAACACAAACAGAAAACAACACAAAAATGTCTTTTATCAACAAAGGAATGGGGAAATAAGCTGTAGACTGTTCATAATGTAAAATATACAACTTTGAGAATTAATGAAGTAGATTCACATGAAGGGCATTGGTAAATCTCACAGACATAAGATTGAGCTACATAATTTAGAGATAAGCCCAAAGCTCCACAAGTCACTGGAACTTAGTCGCCTGCCAGCAGCTAACAACACTGGAGAGCAAAATGTAAAGTTTGTATGCATGTAGCATTATGTCCAGGAAAATCTTTGGGGATTCTCTTAGAGAAAAGAAGAAAGCATTAGAGATAATGGAGAAATGTTGTTGATGTTTTCAAGCAGACATTCTTTAATAATGGTACTAATATATAAAAGCATATAATAGTATCACATAGCATGGGTTCTTTTGCCAGAAACATAAAAATACATTGGCAACAACTATAGGGAGATATCTGATGTATTGTGTGTTTTTACTATCCAGTTACTTTTTCAATGTGCATGTATGCTTCAGGTTATTATTCAGAAGTCTTGCATTTCACAATTTCTCATGAATCTATTTTCCTTGTGCTATGTTTTCATCATTTTTTGTCAAAATTTGTTAATTGTAGTGGTTAATTAGAAAGGTTCACATAAGTCAATTTATATTGCAGCTTAAGCAAATATTTGGTAGTTGATATTTGCATTTTAATAGAAATCTTACTCCTGTTTTATTATAAAACAGTGAAACCATAATAGTAAAATTTTTGGCCTCAAATAAAAGCAAATTGAAAAATTAGGACAAAGAGCTGAGAAAGTCTCCATTTCTCTCATGTTTTCCAATGCAAAAGGTTGGCCTTGAAACTCGGTATGTAATGCTGGTTCAATTTAATTCAGACAGAACATCTTTTAAAGGTGAAAAGCCAAATTTACACACTGCCAAAAATCTCATTGTTTATGGTTCCCATACTTATATGTAATTTTTTTCTGGCTAGTCAGAGTAAAGTTTATTAAACAAAAGCTATAATTTAATAGGATCTTCATATACCTGGCCAAATTCATGAAATTGGCATTTACCTAATTTAATGCCGAAGTAAATTTGGACACAGATAATTCACACTATACTGTCTTTCATGAACAATATAATAAGTTTAGATCAGCATGCAATATTTTAAGTGTATTAAACTTGGGGAATGTGTGTATATCTATAAACTCTGCCATATTGAAATACATGTCAGTTTAATATGGAATTCAAGACATTCTGTCAAAATCATTTTCCATCACTAATGATGTAAAGCAAAAATATGTAATGGCACTTGCTTTATTCAATCTGCTCTGCATAGCCATGATAAATCATGTAACTGATAATGTAATACTAAACACAAAGTGGCATTTGTAATCATCTAGGATGTTCATTTACCTTCATCAGCTGACACTGTCCCAACATTTTTTTAAGTCAACCTCTCGTGCTCCAATATTTTCTGGCAGCTGTAGCTGTCTGCATGGAATTCTTTTTTTTCTAAACATGAACTTGATTTCATAGGCAGTGATGTTGTGCTTCCAGTGAAAATGAAAAGTTTCCATCATACTAAAGTAGTCTAACAGACAAGTTGATAAAATCTGTTACTGCAAATCTCCATCTTTCTCTCTCCATTAGGGCATATAATTGTTAGCTGACTGTTGCCTCTTCCCTTCCCTCCCAAAAAATACAAAAAACTTAAAAATAGATGGACATAGCTCTTATAGGAGAAAAGCAAGATTGATTTCCATCAAAATACCTCAGGCTGCCTCTCAGAGTTAGAAAATTTTGCAAAATATCAATGAATTGAATGCACCTAAATTTAATCCCAAGATTAGTAGGTCAATATTTCTAACATTAAAAAAAGTACCGTATATTGTGATAGTTTTCAAAGCAACATCATAAATCTATTCAACCCATAATACGTGTCATAGATTTTGCAAATATCAAAATGAAGCTTGGTGCCATGGAGAAAAGACTGCCTTTGCAATCACACAACCAGAGTTCTGGTGCCATGCTTCACATTACTAGCCTGTCACCTTGGAAAATTTATTTAAATTTAGATACTCAATTTTTTCACCTGCGGTTACAACATAGTAATGTACACACTGGGATATTGTGCAGGATACACACACACACACACACACACACACGTGTCGTTCTAACATTACAAAATTCACAGATGAATCTCTAAGTGCCTAGAAGAGAGCCTGGCATTGGGAAAATAAAGGTTATTTTTTAATCAGGTAACTAAGGATTTAATATAGTAAAACTTGCTTTGTTGACAAGGATGAAATAAAATGCTTCATATATTGGTAGGAAATATAGAACTCTATCAAGATGGAAGTGGTAACATAAAATTGAGTCCTAAGTTGCAGGTAATGGAAAGCCACATAGCATCTCAGCAATTAAAAAAAAAGGAATTTTCCCTCCCATGCTACTTCATGAAAAATGAAGATCAATACTTTTGCAACAAGGCAAGCTCCCTAGTAAGGTACACTTACATAGTTAAAATCACAAATCGGCCTTATTGGGTGTTGTGTATACACAAATGCAGCATAGAAATTGAAGAAAAATCAAGAATGTTAACACTGGAAGTTTTACAGGTGAGAATAATAACATTAATTTTGTATAATTTTTAATGACTTCTGGAGCTTTATGAATAATTTATGTATGCCAGCAACCATAGTACTTTTGCAATATTATTGCAGAGAACTTTACATCACTGTAGTATAGAATTCTGGATTTTACAATTAAGAATAAAGAAGACAGATTGACCTTCATGTCTTGATTTGGTTCAGCCATTCATAGACTTGCCCATAGAGTTCCTTGCCAGTGAACTCTTTGTGTCTTTTAACTCTTATGCTCCAAACCTAGCTTTATTGTCTGTTGGTCACAGTTCTCTGAATAAGAACTTGGAACTGGAGTTTCCTCACACATCTATTGCTCTCTATGAAGCAACAAAATTTTATGCCGATTACATGAGTATATGCACTATCAATTTCAATGCTTTTTATTGAAATTCTTTGCTATTCTTTAGCCATATTTTGCTTCTCATAATCTTGATTTTTCTCTATGTGTTTTATTAATCCACTTATTTTAACTCTGCTTAATCTAGTGGCTATCACAAATAACTTAATATTTTGATGCATTGTTATTATTAATTGCAATAAAGATTAGGGGCAGTGGGTTAGGAGATACATTAACTGGGGACCTCTAAATATAATTTACCCAGACTGGGATAGGTATTTTGAGGGAAACATCTATGAAACGGGAAGATGGGGAAGGAACAGAAAGAGGTTGAAGTTTCAGGTGGAGATGCAGGTCTGACTTCCCTGAGTGAGAAGAGGAAGGAAGAAAAGTGGGTTGCTGTAGTGTAGGTCTACAGGAGTTTCAGTAGTGCCAGTGGAGGCCTCAAGACAATATTGACCTTCAGACATGGATCATACCTCAGTCACCAACCTGCCTTAGTGTCCCACATTCAGTCACCAGCTGGGCACAGCCCATGGGAACCTTGGCTTGCAGTGAAAGGCAGTGCTGGTTGTCCCAGGGGAGCAACTGGGGATAACAGACAGTAATGTTCCTGTAGCAGGAGATCTGAAAAATGTATTTTAGGATAAGCCAAAGGAGCTCTTGCAAATGAGGGTATCTAAGAATTTATTTCAAATTTGACTAATACTACAGAGTTCCACTTAGTTCCTTGAATATTTCTTCTGCTCAAGATTCTTTGTATGAAACACAATGAAAATTATGTCTAAGGACTCAGAAAATAGTAGTCTTATGTTTATTCCCATCTAATTCATAATCCAAAGCAGTCCTATGGCAGAGGAACTTCTAGAATAGATATAACTATTTTAAATCTAGGATCATTACAATGTAAGTAAAATATATTATGGTGAAAGCACACTGTTTTATTTCCAGACATAATTGTGTCAAAATAGTCATATATCTTTCAAGCTTTCAGAATGATTTCTGGTTCTTTCCATAGTATATATTTCATTTAATGTCTTCTCACACCTACCTTTCAATACTGTGTCCTTCATTTAATGTCTTCTCACACTTACCTGCTTCTAGAAAGATTCTGAAGAACTTTATCTACCTATCTCCAAATTAGCATAAAAAAGAAAACTAGAAGAAAAACAAATTTTTCAAAAATTCCTATTTCTTTTCTTGGTCATGAAAGTGAAGAGTTGGGAATGATGTCATCTCATCAAATGTTTTCAAATAGTACTTATTTAAAATGCATATTTTATATTAATACATCTATAACAAAAAATCTAAAATCTCTGTATTAGTTTCTTATTGCTGCTATGACAATTTAAGGCAATATTAGTGTCTAGCCACCGGAAACACATTAGTATCAGCCGCATTGCCCGCAGATAATATGCAGCACCAGAGTCAGAAGAACCCACATACCCAGAGGAGGATTTGTCCCGACACTTCAAACCACCCAGCACTCCTGTAAGATGGATTCTCTGTGCATTGCAGGTAGCATTAACACTTACTGCCAGGATATCAAGGATTCCACTGCCCAAAACATAGGCATACTCTTCATGGCCCAGGCTCTTCAAGAATTTCAAGAAAAGGGATCGATATAAATTCTTGAGATCATATTTAGATGATGCTTGGTAAAAAAACAATCACATAATGAAAAGTCTTTCTACCTAGTAATAGAATAAAAACAAATAATAATGCCTTGAACTTTAGTGCCTTAAAACAATGAAAATTAGTAACATACAGTTCTGTCAACCAGAAATCCAAAATGCATCTCACTGGACTGAAATCTGTTCCTGTAAGCAGGGCTGCATTCCTCTTTGAGGTGGTTGGACCCCATTCTCTTGTCTTTTTCATTTTCTAGGGATTGCAGCTATACCATGACTTTCGGCAGCCTTCCGTCGTCAGCACTGGAAATGGGCAGAGAAGCCTTTTACAGGCTGCATAACTGGACCCCATTGTGTCACATAAAGACTCTTGTGATTAGATTAGGCCCTTCTGGCTAATGCAGGAGAATTCCGTCTCAAGGTTCTAAACCTAATTACATCTACAAGACGCCTTTTGTCTTCACATTTGCTGCATCCACAAAATTATGTCTTCTTAAATAATGCTTTTATTAACTCTTTAAAATTTGTAGGACCAATAGGGAAATCCACTTTCTTAATCTTGGTAATGTTAATTTGATTTTTTTTTCTCTCATCAATTGCTTTGATGTTTTATAGCCCTGGCCAGGTAACTGAACTGGTTAAATTGTTGTCCTGATACACCAAGGTTGTGTGTTTGATTTCTGGTCAGGACGCATACAAGAATCAACCAATGAATGTATAAATGAATCAACAACAAATTGATGTTTTCTTTTTTCTTTTTCTCTCTCTCTTCTTTTTGCTCTCTCTATTAAAATCAATAAATAAAAATTATTATTTTATAGTTTCATAGATATTTCATATTTTTTCTATTTTTATTGGTTTGACTTTTGATCCTATCTTTATTTTCTTCCTCTTGTTTACATCATATTAACTTGCTGTTTTGTTTTCCTACTTTCTTGAGCTGTGAGCTTAAGTTCCTGATTGTAAATGGCTCTTTTTTTAATATTTTAATTATTTATTTTTAGAGACGGGAAGGGAGGCAGAAAGAGAGAGAGAAACAACAATGTATCAATGTGTGGTTGCCTCTCATGTGGTCCCCACTGGGGACCTAGCCCACAACCCAGGCATGTGCCCTAACCGGGAATCAAACCTGCGATGCTTTGGTTCACAGCCCACACTCAATCCACTGAGCTATGCCAGCCAGGGCTCCAGCTCTTATTTCTTGATGTATTTAATGCTACAGATTTCCTTCTAAGCACTTTGTAAGCAACATCCCAAAGAATTAGATATGTTGATTTTTTAATTCAGTTTAAAATATTTACTAATTTGAAAGTTCTTTAAACTTGGGTTTTTAATTCAAGATTTATTTAGAATGTTATTGTTTAGTTTCCCAATATTGGAGAATAGATCCTTCCCCCTCTCTTTTTTTCCTGAAAAAAAAAATCAGCTTGTTAATAATTTTGTATGAGTATTTTAAAGATATCTCGCCACTGCTTTCTGACTAGCATAGAATGTGATGAAAGTTTATGTTATCATTATTGTTATTTCTCTGTGTGGATTGCCTCTTTTACCTGATTGTCTCTAACAATTTTTATTACTGATCTTCAACAATTTATTTATGTCTTTTGGTGTATTTTTTATCATTACTCTGAATAAGTTTATGTATTTCTTGTTTCTGTGGGTTTATATTTTTTTGTGTCATTTGGGGATTCTTCAGCTGTTATTTTCTTAAAAGTTTTTCCTCTCCTCTTCATTCTAAGATTCCAGTCACACATATGTTGAACTACTTGGTATTTTGTCTTAAGTCACTGAAATCCTGCTCAGTTTGCAAGCTTTTTCTTTTTTAATTCTTTGAGCCTGTTTGGATAGCTTCTGTCTCTGTATATATAAATTCATTCTTATTTTCTACTACAGTACCTACTCCTCTGTTAAATTTGAGTAGATTTCCCTTTCAAACATTATATATTTGACCTCAACATTTAATTTTAGTCTCTTTTCTTATACATTGAATTAATCTCTCCATTATTTTGATGTTTTATTATATTGTTTATCATATTTATAATTTTTATAACTATTTATGTAACCCTGCCTGACATGAATTTAATAGAGATCAAATCATCTCTGTCATTTCCAGAGTTATATCTAAAGACTAATTTTCACCCTGGTTATTATGAGTTTCTTTCTTTCTTTCTTTCTTTCTTTCTTTCTTTCTTTCTTCCTTTCTTCCTTTCTTCCTTTCTTTCTTTTTTTCTTTCTTCTTTTTCACATGATGAGACAGACAAATAATGCTTCCACTTGCCCCAAAGATGTTCATTTCCTAATATATATCATCTATAAATATATGACCTTAACATGGTAAAGGAGACTTTTCCATTAGATGTACAGACCTTGAGATGAGGAATATGTCCAGGATTAGCTGCATGGCCTAGTCTAATTACAGGAGTCCTTGAAGTCAGAGAGTTAGGACATCAGAAAGAATTTACTGCCCATTCCTAGCTTTAAAGTGATAGCTGGGGATGACCCTGAGTTTAGTCAGTAACAATGTAAAGACGGTTGTGAGTCCTCAGTCCTAAAACCACAAGGGACTGGATTCTGCTAACAACACAAATAAGCAAGAAACAAGTTCTTTCCTAGAGTCTCCAAAAAAGGAATGTAGGCTATGCACACTTTGACTTCAGTAAAGTAAGGTTCTTAACACACTTTTGACTTATGGCACTCCAAATAATAAAATTGTATGCTTTAAGCCACTAAATTTATAATGATTTCTTATGGAAGTAATATGAATCTACTACATATTTCTAATAAATTTTTGGTTTTTACCAAGACATTACAACTACTATATTGTTGACTATTTGGTTTTATTTTCCCTAAAGAGTGCTAAATTTATGTATGCATTCTGTTAACTGTTCTGGAAGTTCTTCCTGCAACAGTTGGAGCATCAACTTGTACATCAAAAGATTGCAGGTTTGATCCCCAGTCAGGGCATATCCTGGGTTGTGGGTTTGATTCCCAGTAGGGGCACATGCTTGGGAGGCAGGTTGGAGGAGAGGGGGTCAGCTCATCAATCTTTCCCTTTTCTCTCTCTTTCAAATTCAATTAACATATCCTAAAGTGAAGATCAAGGGAAAAAAACCTAGAAGGTGGTTCATTGAGAAATGTGACTTAATAACTTTAACTATACAGAAATGTGTACCTTTTAATGGAGAGAGTGGAACCTAGAGCCAAAGAAACCAATTAGGAGATTTGCTGCTGTGATCCAGATGTCAACTTGATTGGGACTTGTTATAAGGTAGTGGTAACTAACTGTGTAGGAAAAAGGGGAAGGTCCTTAATTATCCATCAGGTTTTCTGCGTGTTTTATGCATTTAAAAATATTAATGCTATATCTCAATATTGTCACCTAAAATTTTATCATTTCACAGAAGGATATTAAAATTAAAGTTAATATTTTTTACTTCAAAGGAAGAAGAAATGAGCTAAGATCAAAAACTTTTGCTCCACTAATGTCTCATAGTAAGTCCATTAGAAAATCGTTCACATCTAATTGTCTAATCACAACGGAAGACCAAGAGTGAAATAACTAATGGAAAGAAAAATTGTATTTCAGTACCCTATACTTTGATAAGGCCCGCAAATAGTAATAACCTTGGGACCATTTCATTTAATTTACTTAGAATTGAAGAGGGGGGAAATTTTTATGTGATGGATGTATATTAAATGAAAATTCTATTAAACAATACTCATGATGGTTTAGTTGTACCTTTAAAATGTAAAGTTATCTCTGGGCTTAATGATTACTTTGACCCTCAACTCCTTGAATAAACAATAAACTGCATGAGAACTAAGTAGATTCTATGTTAGGTAAGAAACTGATAATTCCACAGGGAAGTTATCTTGCAAAATCTTGGACAAGTCTATAACTCCTTTTTGCTCAGTTTCAAAATCCTTTTTTCACTCTTTTCCTTAAGAAGGAATATTAGATAAGATAGAGGGTAACTCTTTGTTCACTCCAAAATTTTTCATAAAATTTTATATTTTAGGTTATACTTTCTGCAATTTTCCTATATATCTACTAAAATAGGTTTTTGGTCCACCCTTCATTAAAAGAATATTTTCTAATAATTACTAATAACTATACCTTTGGACCTCTATTAAAATTTCTATTAAAATTGATTTTTGTAAGAACTCATTTTAATCAAATAGTACTTTTAAATTTCAAATTTAGTGACTTGTGGAGGTTAAATATTACCCAAGTAAACAGGTCCAGCCACACTGGGCTTTGACTTGCTGGCAGGGATAACGCTATCAGATTGAACAGCACAAATATGCTATTACCACAAATATGAAGTTAAACAGCTCCTGTCAGACAACTGATCAATTCCCCAATTATTCTAATGTGAGTATAAGTTTTCTTTATCAGGCAAGGATGTTTATAGGTCTAATTAATCTAGCTGCCCTTTGAAATGCTTAAACTTACCCTCAAAGTAGGAGTACATTTTTTAAAAAATTGTATCTGATGAACACCTTAGGACCTGAGATTAAAAGTAAAAATTTTAATATCATCCAAAGAAATACTCATTAACAATAATGAGGAGGGTTATTGGGTTTTGAAAGTATTTCACAATTTATTAAAAATAAGTATTTATCACTGAAACCCTAAAAAATGCATTGCTGCTTTCTATGTCAAAATGTTTTTGTAAACTCAGGACCTGAATTCTCCAAATTCTCATGGTCACCATTACACACCACCTGCCTCTGAATCCTGTGCTCATCCACACACTTGTGTTTCCTCATACATGGCCAACACAATGTGATTTGATGAAATTTCCTTTTCAAAGTAATATTTTTGGTTTATCTTCATGCTTCAACCTTTGAACTAAGATAAAACTTACTTTTATTAAGCTCAAATAAATAAGATCCATGCTAACTAGTTATCCAGCAAGAGATGAAGCCATGAACTCTCTTTGTGATTCCTGGTGGAGGAATATTTGCATATTTCATGAATTGTCACTTGGGATGCAGTCATCTATGGTTAGTACTAGTTAAACTCCTCATTTGTAAAAACTGCCTCTTGGGCTCAGGATTTTCTTTATCCATGAGAGCTATTTTATGATTTCCCTTGTCTTTCCCTCCCTCTTGGTCTCCTGTCTTCCACCTATCATTTATTGTCTGTCACACATGTACATCTGCAAACTACAGTGCCAGTTTCTGAAAAGAAAAATGAATAAAATACAATTTCTTCTACCAAGGATCTAATCACTCAGTAAATATATGTGGATTAAAGATGATACTCAATCACTAGTAGTGAAATGTTAAAAAGTACAATGGAAACACAGTGATGGGAATAATTTACCTTGCAGTGAAAAATCAGATTCCAAGTGGAACTGCAATTTGAGTTGTGTATTGTTAGAGAAGTGGATCAAAGTCCTATCTGACAAAGAAGCCAACATATACGAAGGTACGAAAGAAACGTGCCTGAGGAGACATGCTGCAGCGTAGCCAGCGTTACAAAGAGTGGCAGGGATGTCTCTGGGAACTTAAGTGAAGCTAGATTATAAAGGCCCTGAATGTCATCACAAGAAGTTTAAATCTACTAAGAAGGTGTAGGCTCAACAGATGCTGTAACAGTATCCATAGGAACTCAGCTGAGAGGCATGCTTAGGGTGGGCGATTAAGGTCACATTAAGAATATCTTGACAGCAGAAAAGGAATATATTGAAGGAAGAATGTAGACAATTAAATATTGATAAAGTCAAATTAAATTGCATATAAAAGTAACAACTCAAAATTGCTTAAATTACAAGGAGCTCCATTGGCTTATATAGCAAAAGTTAAGCAGGTTTCAGGATTTGGATTGAAAGTTTTAAAATATTATTCACAGACCAGGTGTCTTTCTGTCCCCCACTGCTTTTATTTCCGTGGGGTCAGCTGGCTCTGCATTGTGGTTGCATGGTGATTAATAACAACACCTTAAGTGTCATTCTTCCTTATGCCAGTGCAACAGCCAGTATAACACCTGGAGGATTTCAATGTGTGGGTGAAGCACACCAGTAGTATTCTTTGGCTATTGCCTATATTTGAATGAAGAGGACAGTTGTGTTTTGAATTCTCACACATTGGTGTTAGAGCAGTTGGAAACACTATAGCTTTTAATAGAATATACTGGTTATAAGATTTTAAAGTGATAAAAACTATGGTTCTGGGTCTATTATCTGACTTTGAAGCTAGGCTTGAATTCTCATAGAAAACTGAAGGGAAATAAAAACTTGAAATAATTCAATTGCATAGACTGAGCACAGGTGGCTGGGTAAGAGCTGAATGATGGGAAGACAAGGACTGAATTCAATGCACAATATACATCCTTCAGACCTGCAGTCGGCATCCATATGGTATATTGCACTATAGAGAGCTCCACAGCCATTTCATGTGCATGCTGAAAGATAAGGTAAACCAAAGATAGAATTCCCAACAGGAAAGTTTAATATATACTCTACTTTCAGAATATAGATGAAATGTTTCAAAAGTATAATTATAATTTTTAATTTACTATACATACATACATACTTAAAACTCTATATTATACAAAGTGAAACTATTTTATTTGAACTTTAATTCTCAATATCAGAGACTCTCACTTTATCAGAGTGAATTTTTGGATTTGGGAAACACAGATATCTATGGAATATCATCTTGATCATTTGTGTTGTGTCCGAGGTGGCCACTGTTGAACGTGTGCATTATGCCATCACTATAAGTTTCATCCAAAGCCATCGCACAACAGGACATTTTTTCTCACTCTCCTCTTGTAATATCTTTGTGATCTCTGCTACATAACCATTTTCTCTATTTCTTCTGTAAAGTATTTAACAAACTTGTTGGTAATGACAAGAGGCCTTTAAATCTGTGAGGTCACACTCCTAGGAATAATAATTAATTTGTGCTAATTTTATTTGCTTTCTTTTTTACTTTTCTATTGGTGACCTCTATAAGTTTTCCAAATTAGTATTGATTGAAGTCATTTCAAGCTAATGTGTCATCTTTCAACATTACTTTTGTAGGGAACCACTTTGTGTGGTGTGGAAATGTAGCTCAGCACTCATGTGGAAAACCAGTGGGGAGTAAGTGGCGCACAGGACCATGCCCACAGAGAGGTTTTCCTGAATCAGGCCTGCATTGTACCTAGACTGCTATGAGACTTGCTTTTGCTAAAACTCCCTCACCCTGAATTGAGTCAGCAAGGGCTTACTGCAACTTCCTAAAGTCTATGCTAATCCTCCCAAGGATGGAGTGTGTCTGGTTCAAACACTTCTCCCCCTGATCTGCAACATCCTTCTCTTTGAAGTAATTAGTAGCATTCTTTCCTTTGTTATCTGTAAAAGGCAATCTCCTGCAGTGAACCTGTGCACAGTAAATGAGGATTACCCTCCATGTAATGCACCCAGAGAAGCAATAAAAGCCTACCCAGGCAGGGACTGGCTGTCTGGCCCTCTTCTCAGAGAGTGGCCATGAGATCTCTTTTTCTCCACAGAACCTCTGTAGTCCATGTATATTTGCTCTCTAGCAGCCACAACATACACGGATCCTGCCAGCCAGGATCCACCACATACTTTGATGCCCCAAATTATTGGAAAAAAAAAAGCCTTCCTAATATGAGATTTGGTGGTGATTTAAATACAAAATAGTTTTTTCCATGGAAATTTTTTTTCAGGAGTGTGAGGGAAGAAATCCTCTTGTTGTATTTAAGCATATAGGGCCTTAAAATGCATAAAAGTCTCCTTCTGAGTGTTTAAAATGCACATCAATTTCAATATGGCCAAGGCAGAACTCAACATCTTTTCTTCAAATATAATATGGGCTTTTTTTCCCCTATATTCAGATTCTCAAAGATTAGGGACAATATAGAACAATTTCTCTTACTTATCTCCTATATCTAATCTGTCTCCAAATCCCTCCATTTTTAGTTTCTTGGAACTTATTTTATCTTCTATCTCTTTCCAATGTCCCTGTTTCATTTTAGACATTACCATTTAGTCCCAAGCCATTGTAAAAATCCTCACACTGGTACCTCCTTCCATTTTTTTCACACTCTCAGCCACATTATATTGTTGTTTGAGTTAACCTTTTAAAAGGTACAGTTGAAATGTTATTTCCTGATTTAATCATAAATAAGTACCTTCAGTTTCTCAAACCTTTTGTGCCTTTTAACATTTGTAAAATGTTCACATGCTGGTGTCTTTGCTAAGAATATTCTTTCAAATATGTGTGCCAATATATGTTCATAATCTATGTGCCCTTACTTGGTATAATTATTTTGTGTCCAATTCTGTGCCTGTAGCATATGAACTATATAGCTCCTCAGAGCATTTACCCTGATGCTCATATCACTACTTACACATGTGTTTTTTCACCAGTCTCTGAGACCTTCAAGAGGCAAAGGCATATTCTATTCTTGTTTCTCCAATATAAAATATTGATAATTTTGCAGAGGGCAGAGTAAGCCCTTATGTTGAATGAATAAATGAGTGAAAGCCAGAAATTAATTCAGCACATGGTATTTTTTTCTTTGTTAAGCAGGAATAAAAAGAGCATTTGCTATAAGGAAAAAAGTAGAGATGGTGTAAGGAAATTCGATGAGACTGTTAAGTGTAAATGCCTTGCAAGAACTCCATCTGGAGACAACCATAATAACTGCCCAGCTGTAGTGAAAATTCTAAATCAGAGTGTAAGTTCTATATTTTAATATACTAGACTGTAGAATCTTATATTGTAGTATATAGCTACATTAGGGTGCAAGCGACGAAAAATGACTTGAGAAATCAAGGTACAATATTTTCCTTGAAATGAGTCACCATGATTTCAGAATGAGAAACAGTATCAGGAGTGAGCCAATTGAAAAAAGGAACTGTGATTTTTTCAAGGAGGTTTATGGGAGATGAATGCATAAGAGAGGTGAAAAAATAGGACACTGTGGCCTGAGCATGGATTTTTTTATGAGTTATGCTCAAGGCATCATTCTAGGACTAGATGGCTATATTGAGAGAGGGATTACAGTCACTGAACAGAAGGTCACAGTGCTTTGAGGTTCCAGAATGAGACACATTTTTCATGAGATATTTACATTGTGTAGTTGACTTGATAAATCAGGGTGCCAAAGTAGACTGTGCTCTTGGTACAAGCTATCTGAGAGCTTAAGATGTTGGGACCCTCTAACTTAGATGGTGAGTGATCAGTTTATTCAGACACTGGGAGCCTTGAAAGAGAAAGGCTAGTTCTTTAAAGTGTTCATTTGCACATTCACAGCACTCCCCACAAATTCCCAGTTTACTTACTTAGCTTTATTTTCATTTTCCTATAGGCAATAAAAACAAATAAAAATGTATAATCACATCAACATTAACTATATGGTTTCTCAAAAACTATATAAGGGGGGACCCCAAAACAGCTTATTTGTGAAAAATTATGTATTTATTCTTACATGTTTCAACTTCAGTCACCTTCAAAGAACTCTCCATTTGATGCAATACACCTATCGAGACATTTTTTCCACTATTCAAAATTGTTTTCAAGCTCATCAATTTTGATGCCTTTTAGTGCTTCTGCCATTTTTTTTTGTTTGTTTGTTTCACTCATCCACATCAACAGAAAGTTTTGCTTTGAGGACTTTTTTTTCATCCAGGGAAACCAAAAAATGTCACTCAGGATGAGATTGGGTGAATAAGGAGAGTGGGGCACTGGGGAGTCATACAGTTTTGGGTCAAAAACAGCAGAACACTCAGCAAGAGATATGGGCAGGTGTGTCATGAAATGGGCAAATGGGTTACAACAGTCTTCAAAACACTTCGCTGAAGCCAAATGCAGACTCACACCACCAGCTGGTGCACTGACGAGATGGGTTCCTAGAACACTCCCTAGTGGGAGAGGCCTGTACTATAGGGAGTCCACTCATCGGAAGATAATTCTGGGGTTTTTTGCAGGTCGCCCCTCATATAAACACTGTACATAGGCATCATTTCTATTTGTCTGTTCTACTAGAAAACACAATGCATGTGAGTACCTTGCATACAGTAAGTTACTTCTGGCTTAATGACAGCAGGAATGGAAATGATAGCCTTCATCTTCATATTTTAAAGAATCATGTAGTTAATGAACACAAATCACCTAAGAGAAGAAAAAAATGAATACTGAAGAAGAAACTGTAAAATATAAAAAAAATTCGAACTGACTATAGCAATTAACACAATATATATCTCTTTTAAATGAATGAAAAATGCTCGAAGTTATAGCCATGCAATGTTAATATATATGAATATTTTATGTGTCAAATTTCTAATATTTGTATTATATTAATTACTGCTATCCTGCTGAAATAATTCCTATCTTCGCCTTGGTCTTTATATAAATGTAAATTGTCCTTCAGATGTATTCTAAAGAAAAATTTTAATTTACAGTTATATTATTTATAAAGATAAATGATTATAGTTGATCAATCTTTTTTACAGAATTATGTATTTCACATTGAAATACATAATTTCAAGCTAAATTTCAAGATAGCATGTAATTTTTCCCCTAACCCTCTTAGTTAAATGATTTTCATCATTGACTTTCTCATTATTTTGAGGAATATATACACACACACACACACACACACACATATATATATATATATCATACATATACCAAGAATATATAGTGACTCTTATACTTGTTAAGGTTTATCATGAAAAAGAATATGCACATACTAAGTAAAAAATTCATATATACATATATAAATGTATTTGCTTTAAAAATGAGTTCTTTTTATATGAAACTTTCTTACATTTCCAATCTCCAAACTCAGACTCAAGAGTATATCAAATCTCAAAACTTACTCTGTCCACATCCCCAAAAATAACCTAAACAAGCAAACAAAAAAAGCAAAGTGTAATAATTTGTACAAATGTACCCTTTTCTTCTGATAGCAACAACTTAAAAATATATTAGTTTTCACAGTTTTTATTTTAACTCATAGACATATCCTGTTCTTTCAATGTCTGCATATCATTTCTATCATAGATGTACAATAATGTATTTAATATTTAAAAATATTCCCCATTAATGAACACTTATTTTGAAGGTTTAGTTAAATTCTGCCCATAATATATTCCAAATAATTCTTGCTTGTTTTTGCCCTTTGATTATCTTGTTAACTACTTATATGTTATTGCTCAGACAAATTAATAGTATAGGTTCACATATGGTTTTGAGTCAAATATGTGTGTTTATGAGCTTCAATCAACTTCTATATTTTCTAATCTATTGTATATAATTATACATGTCATTATCTTACATTTTTATCTCATTCATATTTATTTTCTTCAATTATTCACTTCCTTTGTTATACCCTTGGCTTTGTCATTACCTATAATTAAAAATTTTTAATCATTTTATTTTCATACATTCTACCTTCTGATTGCCATCTCTTATTTTTTCAGCCAACTTCTTCTGGTCCTTTAGGTCCACAAATTATACAACTTTTCAATACCTTAAACTCATTACTTCTACAGTCTTTTACTATATCCCACCAACTGCATGTGTTAATTTCTTTCCTTTTACAGTTTAATTTTCATAGTCATTCATTATAAGCATATTGTTCAACTCCATTCTCTGCCTCTTACTTTTTAAAATTTAGTTAGCTAAACCAAATCTTAGTTATTTGCAACCTTCCACTTCCTTTGTATTGTCAACCGCTAAGTTAAATGCAGCTGTAGAAAACACGCAGCTATGGTGATCGTTTACACACTAACTTCCTCATCACTAACCTGAAGTGGGCATAGCAAGCACCCTCTATATCTTTAGTATTCTGACATTTCCACTGTTCTAGTCAATTGTTTTATGCTATCAACTGTTTCTTTAAACATAGCCTCATCCCCAGCATTCATACTGTTAGCTGAAAGTCTGACTTGAATTTTTCTGAGAAAACAAAACAATCAAAATGGAACGTCAGAAACTGCCCACCACTAAATCTGGCTGGTTACCTGGCTCTGAGCCCCTAGATTCTATTTTCTTTCTCCCGTTGTTATAGACAAATTGTGCGCCCTAGATCTCATCCCCTCCTTCCTATTCAAGGCCATCTACACTATTTTCTCTTTTCTCAAGTCCTTGTACAATTTTATCTTTCTCATTCGCTACAAAAATGGTGTTAGTTTAGCTATCTGAAAAAAATCTCTAGAGCCAATATGTAGACCCTCCAGCTGCCAACACATTCCTTTTCTTCTTTTACAGTGAAATCATTTGAAACACTTGTCTTTACATTATTATTTCCTAGTTTTCTCCTTGATTTACCCTTGAGCCCTTTTCTGTTAGACTTTTCT
The DNA here is from genome assembly GCF_004126475.2 of Phyllostomus discolor. Classification (NCBI taxonomy): domain Eukaryota; kingdom Metazoa; phylum Chordata; class Mammalia; order Chiroptera; family Phyllostomidae; genus Phyllostomus; species Phyllostomus discolor. The sequence continues at coordinate 32,788,610 of NC_040911.2, forward strand.
TCATCACTACACTAAAACTGCTTTAATCAAGGTCACACATGGTTAGCTCAAACCAAGAGACATTTCTCTCAGCGTATTTGACACAACTTGTGTCACTTGACCTCCATTCTAAGTGGCAACATACTAAATGGTCTCTTCCCTTCTGAACTTGTCATTCCTCATTATTTTCTACACAAAGCCCCCAAACTTGAGTTTGGGGATAGTCTGAAGACTATGTCTCTCCACTGCTAAAACGCTCCAATGGCTTCCTCTCTCATTTTAAATAAGCCTCAAACCTTTAAAATGATCTAGGAGGTCACAGAAAGCCAGGTGCTTTGTAATGCCTCTGGCCTCATTTTCTACTATTCACCATCCCTTGTTCAATTTCACTGCCGGGATCTCTGCCTTCCCTGAACATACCAGGTGAACTCCTACTTTGCGGAGCTGTTTGATTTGCATAAAATGTTCTTCCTAAGATGTGTCTCTTTTTACTCATATGTTTCCTCCAGGACTTTTCTCAATTTTACTTGACATTGAGGTCTTCCCTTACCATGTGATCTAAAAATTACAACCCTCTTCCTCACTTTTAGTACTGTCTGATGTATTATATAGTTTAATACTTCATCTTACTGATTTACTATCTGTTTCTCCATGCTAGTGCAAGATGCATGAAGGGAAGGATTGTGTCTGTTTGGCTGTGCTATGCTTCCAGAGTATACAGCAATATTTGGTGCATGCTGGTTGCTGATTACTTGTTCCCTAAATGAATTATGCTTTCTTTCTCACTCATAATGTTGTTTGTATTCTCTTTTCCTTCTCTTTATCAGCATTTTTTCAGTTTTGCATATTTTATTTGTCTTTTCCAAATTTATATCTACTTTAATTTAAATTAAACCTTTGTACTTAATGTAGCTTTATACTGTTATTTTGTTTCTTTTCTTAGCTTCTTGAGTTGAAAGCATACTTCATTGATGCTTTTTTTTTTTTTTTTGCCTTAACAAGTCTTTCTCCAGGGAAATATCCCATGTGGTTTTCTTTAAAGAAATTTTATGTTGGTTTCTAAATAATTCTTGCTCTGATTATCCTTCATTGTTTAGAAGATGTTTTCTTTGTCTATTGGGTTTTGTAATTGTTGTTTATTTGTTGGTTGGTGAAGTAGTTTATATTTTCTAAATGAAGGGATTATTATGGGGTCCCCATTAATTGTTCATTTATAATTTCTTACACAGGAATCAGATAATTTTTTGCATGCTTTGTACTTTCTCACAATTTCTAGGTCATTTGTAAATCTTTTATGCTACCTGTCAGAGATTTCTCTTGCTGTATGTAGCATTATCTCACTTAACACTACATCACTGGCCACCACATTGACATTGTCTTACATTTTTTCTGTTATCTTTCTTTGTCATGTTTTAAAGTGAATTAAAACAGAGTCTCAAAAAATTGGGGGGATAATGAGATTAAATGTATTTGCCTCAGAATGTTATGGAAACAGATTTTGGCAGCTTTCCTCTAAACTCCTTAATCAGTGTGTGAAGAGTAAAAAAAAAAGGATAATTTTTTTTACTGTGTGACAGATATGTTGATAATAAGAGATGCTGATGCAAGAGGATTGTTCAAATAGAAAAATTCCAGGTTTCATATTATAATCATTTCAAAAATAGAACACACACACAGGCAAACTGTGACTAAATTAAAGCTTTTACCTGTGGGAATTTGTTCTTTCCACAGAAAGTGAAAGAGACACATTTCCTGATGTGCCATGAACTGATTTTAAATACATGTAACATAAACTGGGTCAATCAAATGATGAATCTCATTTACTTTCAGTCTTATAAGTCCAAACAGGAATCTAAAACTCTGAGTGCTGTGAGTTGAAAATTTTAGTTTAGTTCATATTTTTTCTGAAGTCAAAAATTATTTTCATTATAATTTCTCAAAAATTTACTTTTTTAATATTCCAAAGCAAAAATTCTATTTATTTGGTTAAATTCAGTGATAAACTAAGTTAACAGAAACTTCCTATTAAATTGCCTGAACACCAAGATAAATAAATTTATAAAGTAAAAATTATGTCTTCTTTTTAATACTTTACTGAATAAAAGGCTATGAAGATGCAGCTAAAAGTCTTGTAAGATAGAAAGTGACTTGAAAAGTATGTATCTAATTCTAAATGACCTTTGAATGGTGTCTCCCCCAATTTGGAATCTCAGATCAATATTGTTCAAGGGTTAAAATGAGGACAATCTGTGGGATTTACTTTTAAGTAAACGTATTCAATTTAATGGGCCTTATTAATTTTTGAGTTTAATTACCACTTCATTTTTGTGTGTAAATATTTTGCTTTTACAATGCACTATGAATTAAGCTTTTTAAAATTGCACTCACTCATTAAAATGGAAATCAGCACTGTTGTGGATCTGGAGCTGAGCCCCACTCTTGAAATCAAAATATTTGGAAATCAGGGGCTGGAGGGATGTCAAGGGCAAGGGAAACTGATACTGACCTAAATGTTCTGTTAAGTCAGCCTTTCTTTTATTGAGACACAGTGAAAGGGTTTTTCTTCATATGTATTTTCTGTGGAATTATGAACTTTCCATTCATTAAAATCCCTTCTAAGTTCTGTGAGCAGATATACCTCTCCTGCTTTTCCTATTTGGAAACAAAATGTTAAAACTTATGGGTATAGTAGAAAGTAACAGAGGACAATTGGTTTTTACTACCTCCCCACCCCCCAACAAATGGCTAACACCTCCTGCTGTGAAGAGCAAAGCTTACTGAATTCTAACTGGCAATCCACAAAAGAGCTTTCTGTAAACAGGAACTCAACATTTAACTGCCAACATAGGAAATTTAGAGTAAATTGAATTTTCTATGGCCTTCCAAGTCTAGCAATGGAAATCAACAAGCTGAAGAAGCCACACTTAGCTGTTGCTAAGTTACCGTGAGTACTCATTTAATGCACATGGATGTACATTAATTCCAAGAACTGTCATTATGCACTGTGGTAATACAAAGAAGAACAAATAGATTTAAAGTGATTTTTATCCCATTAAATTAGACACAAGCCATATCCTCTTGCTCACTTTTTCCTTTTGTCTTCAGGGTTCTTTTGTTGTTGTTATTAAAACATAACACTAAAAGAGGGGAGGAAAATGTGGTTGTATAGGTAGTAATAGCAAAACTGTTTCTGCCTATAAGACAAGACAATAGAAATTGGTTCAAAGAGAGAAATAAAGTGTGCACGTGAACAACATACATATAGAACATACCATCAACATTTTCTCATTGCTCAGTGACAACACGGTTCTATATCTGAAGCTTATTTAGAATACATTCATTCTGAAACAGAAATCTACAATTTCTACCTGAAAACTAATAACTGTGGCTCAGTATTACTGAGTTCTTCAAATTGAGGGATAATTATTTTACACCATTTGGGAGTAGAATTGTTTCCAGCGGAAATGGGGTCCTTTCTTGGAGTCACAAGGAAAGCATTTCTAAGGGTTGCACATGGCAAGGTAAGGTGTAGTGGTAAGATTTATCGGAGTTGAAATAAGTGACGGTGCCCAGGTTCCCAATGTTTGGTCTGCCTTTGTGCCACTGTCAAAGTCCAGCCTTGTCTTTGCCAAGCCCAGAAAAGAGGCCAAAGTTCAGAAATTCTACGCTATCAGTTTAGTCTATGCCAAAGTTTAGTCAAGTTCAGTCTCTGTCCCTCTTCAGCTAGTTCTCTGTTCCCAGCTGTGCCTCTACCTGCTGCTGTGCTGCTGTAGCAGGCTTGCTCTTGGAGCCTACCCTTGGGAGTCCACATGGCTGCAGGGCTTGTCCCTCCTCTACAGTGAGAGAACCACGAACAAATGGACAAGCTTGTGTTACTGCGACAGCAGCCTTTGTTAAACTTGGGTTACATTATCTCAGGCTTTAAAAGTGACCAGTGTCTTTCCCAGCTTTTCATGGGCTTTGCTGGGCCCCGCCCCTAACTAGTACTGTCTCTTTCCCAGATTAGACACCTCCATTTCATGGTCCCCATCTTTGCTGCTACTGCACATGCCTCGAAGTAGAAGGACCTCCCCTTGTCCCATCTTGACTTCACTGCGTGTACACCCGGCAGGGAAGCTTCCCTGTTGTTTTATTACTTCCTGCCTGTGACCCTCGCTGATGGCCTTGTAGGCCATTACATTCTTCCTGCCCACTCTGGGGATTAAGTCCCCTTGTAGGAGGATGCTGCTAGTGCCTGGGGAGCTTATGAATACTGCAGTTTCATAGTGAAGCAGGCTTATTGTCCAACTCAAATCCCCAGTTTATTGTGCTTACTGTCTATTGGCCTTTGCGCCCTTCCTGTATTTATAACTATCTATCTATCTAGGCTAACAGATATACATTAAAGAGACTGTTCTCTCTAAGACCCAAATTGCTGGTATACATGCCATTATCTTCCAAAAAAAAAAACCCTAAAAAGACATTTCACTCATATCTGTAAAAGACAACAAACTTTTAAAAATGGATTAATCATCATGTATTAACTGTACTCAACATGCAATATTTTAAACAATTTACTTAAGTTATTTCTATGCAATCTGTCATAGTATTCATGTCTTTTACAATAATAATAGTATATAGCTATATCAATACCATAAGTATAAGTGAAATTGACATACAAGTGAACTTGATATTAACTTACAATATCTACTATTTGAAGCTGGTGCCCTTTCTCTTTTTTTAAAAAAAGTTGCTAATCTGCTTCTCTTTTCCATCATTCTCCATACCTTTTCACACCTCCCCAAACTATATCTTAACTGTTTATTTGCTTAGTTGTTCATTCATTAAATATATGAATACCTACTAGCTGCCAGGTCTGTGCTAGACAATAACAATAGTAAGTAGTATGAGGAGTTCTGCCTTATATACCTGTGACCTAAATGAAAATATTAAATAAATGACAAGTGCTACGGAGCAGAGTTGGAGCATGCTATGGAACCACATACCAGAGAAGTTTGTGCCAGCCAGGAAGGTCAAGGAAAGCTGACTTAAGGAAGTAAGAATTGAGGTGAGATCTATAGGATGAGTTGTCATTCAATCAGGCAAAGTAAGTAGAAGTAGAGATTTTCAATCAAAGGCATGCAATATATGATATGATTAGGGAATCAAATTGAGACCAATATAGGGAGTGAATAAAAAGCTTACATAAAATGAAGATCATAGTGTAAAAGGCAGTTCATACAGTATCTTGAGCAACATGTTAAGGAAATTTTATTTATCCTAATATCTATGGAAAGTTATTGAAGTGGTTTAAGTTGTAGTGGGTAATAGAGTTTGAAAAGTAGGAAAAGAAGTAATATGGTGTACCACTTAAGAAGGTATTGCCTTAACTGTATTTAAAGAGGATAACTGCATTAAGTTGATGTTAACAAGATCCAAGAAAGTAGATAGATTTGGAAACATTTATAATATTAACAAATATTGGTGACACATAGGAAATAGGATGTGGGAGATTGATGGGATAGTGTTTGAAGTGTATGGTGGAAACTAAAGCAGTAAGGATATGATTTATTACAGAAACTATGGAATGAGAAAAAGAATAGAACCCAGGAAAAACTTTGAGGGGTTCTAACAGTTAATGACCATGTACTAGGGATTATTTCCGAAAGAGAGCTAAAGAGTAACCGTAAATATCAGAAGAAATTCAAGAAAGTGGTATGCAAGGGGGAGAATAGTTCAAGGAGGGAGAATTCAGGAATGTTGAATGTTACTAAGAGATCAATTAAGTACTGGAATATTTCTACCAAATTGAGAGATAAAGAAGTAGGTCATTAATGATCTAGTAAAAGCTGGACGTGTGAATAGACTAAAGTGGGTTGAAAAGCGAATGGGAAAGTGAAAGTTGGGAAAGATTATAAAAATCTTTTTTATGAATTACTAGCTTCTTTAACTATTTAAAATTCAGTCTTTAATGTAGTTCTAAAAATCTATTGTTTTAGTCTTATCACATAATTTTAAAATATATGCATGCTACTCTGTGACACCTAGATGCTACATTGTGTCTTTTCATAAAAAAATAATGCTATGAAGTGCAATTACTGTTATACTTGGGCATATTTCATAGTCTTACTAACAATGAACAAAAGAATAGCAGCTGGATTTGGAATTAACCATATGGCCCTCCTTAATTTTTCAGAGTTTTTATTTTTTGTTTTGTTGTATTGTTTTATGCTTGCTTCTGTCTCTCTATAACAATACAAGTTTAAAAATTGTACATTTTCCCCTTGACTTGTGATTTTGAATATGCTCAGATTTGATGTGTTTTACACTAACTTAACTGCTTTCTAAATGCAGAGGGGAAATTAAACCAATATTTATTTTTCTATTAACCCCATGTTAATAGAACCCCTAATTCCCCCATGTTAATTTTTCACCTTGCACCATTAGTTGGAGAACACTAGGTGAAAAATTGGAAGTGTTCATAGTCACTGGATAAGCACTTGAAAAAAAAGTATGCACTGGTTTATTAAAAAAATAAGATGCCTTTACCTGTGACATGAGAAGATGAAGCAAGTTGTTAAGACATTTATTCTTCCTTACCAATCCTAAATTTTATCCTCAGATTCCTTAGGAGATTAAAACAGAGGTTAAAGGAACTCTGATCTGAAATTAAAACAGAGGTTAAAGAAACTCTGACCTGTGTACACTTCTGCCCTCCTTTTTGATCTTTGGTGACTACACAGTAGCAGTAACTTGGTAAGGTAGAAAATAAATGGATTGATAGCCTCTTGGCAAGCTGAGTGGCCTGGACTAGGTAGGAAATCCAGAGGGAGTATCTGCAAAGATAATGCAAGAAGGAGAATTGGAGGTGGAGGTTAGTTGGCATTGGTTTTTTCCCATCTGAAGAAAAGCTTTTATACAATGTAAAGTGGGAATAAGAACCCAATGCTACCAATTTTCTGTAACAGAATTAGTGGCCTCTCAAGACAAGTTAAGGAAAGGCTGCAGACAGGTTCACGATACCTCTTGAGAAAACATTGGTACCAAGTTTGGAGACACTAAAGTTGGTGGTGAGAACAAGGTTAGGGCCCAATGGTTGAGTATATTGATTCTCAAATTTCTAACCCTATGTATGCCTAAATACACAAAGTACACACAGACTCATTTACATGTGTGCACACACATGCACACTTGAAAAATAAACTTTCTTAAAAAATTCCAGTTGATGTACAGGTGTATAACACTGTCATTAGACATTTATATCACTTATGTCAAAAAATGATTGAAAAAGTGATCACCTCGAAAAATTTAGTACCTATCTGACCATGCTTTGTTAATACTTCCTGGAAGGAGATACACAAGACAAAAACTATAGAGACTTGATTAAGATAATGTCCAGTATTAGATGAACATTCTTTGAATTTACTTATCATTTTTTTAAAAATTTAGGTTCTATGAAATATGCATGAAGTACTTTACTGAAGCTCATCTGCAGTCTATTCCTCAATATGCTTTTACATTTTCTTGAAATAATCTAAAATAGCTATAGTAGAAAAACACTTAGATGTACAATTGTTTATGCAATACTCAGTATTACTTAAGCTACTAATGTGCCAATAAAGTAATTTATTGGAAGAAAAGATTGAAAGCTCTATTGTGCTGCCGCAGAAATATAGTCAATCTTCCCTGTTTAAAATGAAAATTGGATTAAAACTGGTGGCTATCCAACGGATTCTTCTGACAGTTAACTATAAATCTCACAACATAAGTGCCCTCCAGCTTCTTCCTAAACAACAGAGCAGAGAACCACTTTGTTAGGGAGCGCTGACATCACTTGGCTGAGACAGACAAGACCTCCCCAGGAGTCAGGCTTAATGTAGCCCCAGGAACTGAGAGCTGCAAGGTCTTTCGGCTGCCTTGAGGTATATCATTGCGCCCAACTGCCATGCCTGTCCCTTTTCTTTCAGCTTAGCCTGACATGTAGACCTTTTAGTACAAGCAGAAGCCTATCTCCCAGGGAGCTTTAGAAGCTTCAAAAATTCACGTGAACATTGTAAGAAATAAATTATATATTTTATGTATAATCCTTATCATGTTGATATAAATTTATCATAAAACTGAATCCTCAAAAATAATGGAATTAGAGGAAAATAGTTCATGTTTTTGGTAGAAATTTTTTTGCAGAATTTAGGAATAAAGGAATATTTTGTTTAAATTTTTAAATACCATAGCCAAATGCCAAGAAAGAACAGTGTTTCAGGCAAGAGGAACTGTCTCTGAGAGTTCAACTTCCCATAAGTGTAAGCAGATACTGTCAAATTAAAATAAATGTTTCGAAACATCAGCCTTTGTCTAGGTGATACTGTGTCTTCAGCAGGTGGATCAGGATCTGATTTCCAAGCCACTCAGAAAGAACACAGAGTTGTTATGTCACTAATCATTATGCCTGACAGAACTGAACTCATCATTCATGGCTTTCAAGCTCAGCTTCACAATTTCTTTTTTCTTTTTTTAGATTTTTTAAATTTATTTATAGAGAGGGAAGGGAGGAAGATAGAGAGAGAGAGAAACATCAATGTGCGGTTACTGGGGGTCATGGCCTGCAACCCAGGCATGTACCCTGACTGGGAATTGAACCTGTGGCACTTTGGTTCGCAGCCTGTGCTCAATCCACTGAGCTATGCCAGCCCGGCTTCATGATTTCTTTTACCATTCCATCTCAAAGTTATGACCAGAAACACCTCAGAGAAGTTTGGTATAATTAGCCATGGTTCCCTCTTGTTCTGGTATAGACTAATTAGTAAGTAATTTTATTCCTTATTTGAGATGATATCATTTCTCTTGTCCCCAAACATATAAACACTCACACCTCCTTTTTCCATTAATATCCATCAATTTGATTATACCGCCTTAGAATTTCAGATATGGGGAAAAACAGGTCTAAGAGCTGTGTGTGTTACACATAATCCTTTTAGATCCTTAAAGGATTCCATTGCAAACGCTCTTTGCTCCTTAGGGCATTGATGTGTATAATTCCCTTAAGTGTCTGAGAGTCATGCAGGAGGGAAGAATGCCAGTTCAAAAGCAACAGCAGTCTCTAAAAATGCCCTTTCTCATTCATTCTTGTTGACATGCATTTTTCAGATTTGTCTTACGCAGCAAAGAATAAGACTGCATCATTTATCTGTCTGAGGATTTCCATTCCAGTCCTCTAATGCAGCAAAGTTCAATTCTAGTTACAACAGACCAATGCAGAGGAAAGGAATTCTAGGAAACAACAAAAAATGCCAAGATATCAGCTAATCTAACATTATTTTTATTTGTTTAACTTCCTTCAAGCTTGTCAAGCTTGAGCCCTGGCTGGTGTGGCTCAGTGGATTGAGCCCCAGCCTGTGAACCAAAGGGCTACTGGTTTAATTCCAGTCAGGGCACATGCTTGGGTTGTGGGCCAAATACCCAGTAGGGGGCTCCAGAGAGGCAACTCCACATTGATGTTTCTCTCCCTCTATTTCTCTCTCCCTTCTTATCTCAAAAAATAAATAAACAAAATCTTTAAAAAAAACAAAACTCTCAAGCTTGACTTCCTATTTCCATAAAACTTAACTCCAAGAATTATACATTATCCACATTAGTTTGCTTTTTGGGTATTTCTATTAATATTATAATTTCAATATTTCTAAAAAAATTATTTCGATGCTTCCATACTACTGGAATCTTCATTGTAATGTCAGTGCTGTTTCCAAATATGGTAGCTATGACTCAATGTGCTGCAGACACAGGCACCTTCATTTGTGAGTGGTGATTAGAGGACAACTTTTAAAATATTTAAAGGAACCAGACTGTTTCAGAAAATAAGCTAACAATTCTCATATTCCAGAAACTTATAATTGACTAGTTTTGATTTCTCCTCACTGTTCTTCTAAACTTTTAAAATTAAAGATGTAAAAGATTTTATATGTAAAGTATTATTTTACCATTTTACTTGCTGCCTTTTCTTCCTCAGATGAAGTTTTCATAAATTTGATGTGTATCCTTCCAGTCTGTGGATGTCTCCCCACAAGCACATTGTTTGCAGAATGTGTTATTTAATGTCTCAGGTGACTTAAATGATGTGTTACAACTTTTTTTTTTGCGCTCAGCATAGTTTCTTTGACCTAACCATGATGATAAACACATGCTCACATCAATCTAGTTCACAGATCTAGATCATGCAATGTAATCATATGGGACTCCTTCACAAGCATCTTCCACAATTTATGTAACCACTGGAAGTTGGAGTTGTTTCAATTCTCATTATGATAAACAATATTGCAACAAATGTGTGTCCTATGATGCATGCATACAAGGTTCTCTAAATAAAATAACTGCAGATGAAATCCCTATGTTATAGGGTACGTGCACGTTTATATTTATTAAATACTGTGGAACTTCAGCAGAGAAAATTTACCTTGGCTTAGCTGTAAGAAAATTATAGGCTCTTCCTATGCAATGCGTTTGTTAACTTATATAAAAACATCTATGGATCCGGATTTGAAAGATTATTGTGTCAAGAACAGATATTGAATAATTATAATTTGACATTTAGTGAATTTCAGTAAACACTGTGATATTGTTTTCAAGGCTTGTCCTTATAAACAAGAAGCAAAGGTGAATAATACCTTCATAACTTTTAAATTGCTAAAACAATAGTCTCTTTCAGTAATGCCCTGATATAACCAACATCTTATGACAAAATTATCTCTTAAAAATCATATCAGTGTAATTGAAACAAACCGTAAAAATCAATAATTCATTTTAGCAATAAAATAAATTTGGGCCAAATTATCAACACTTTGGGAAAACTTGCTTTTCCATATTTCCTAGGATGAGCTGAATGTATTCATAGAAGCAAAAAATAGTACCTGGATACTCACAGCTGTATTTTTATATACTACCCATTACTACCTGCCATTTGTTTTTATATGTATCCAATCTACTGCCTCCAGTATTTGGAACACTTATCAAATGTAAAGCTATACATATTTTTATGTTGTTTTTAAAATTGGGTAATAGTTAATACTTTGAAAGTGTGATGTTGTAGGTGATAAAATGGTATCACCTACAACTTTACTGGTATACTCAGGTATTTAAATGTAGATTTTATCTTCTGCAATAAGCTTCAGATTTGTACTTGATTGAGACTAATCAATTATAATAGTGTATCTTTAGCTCCTAATCCTGCCATTTTTATTGCTTTACTCAGTACAGATTATAAACTCAAATAGTCTTTTCTCCTAATTGGCCCCTTTCATTTTCACTATCATTCTCACCAGGTAAGGAATATGAAACCAACCCTCACTTGGGTACCAGTGCACCTTCCCATTGTAATTATCCTCAACATCATTTGCCCTATTAGGTGGTTGATTCTTTAGATCTATGCCCTCTTCCCTTTAATTTGGAGTAGTGTAGGTTATATTGTTCATGTGTAAGTTAAAACCTACACGTTTGTTTTTCAGACAGATGTACTTTTGTATTCTGTAGTGCAATACTCATCACTTTACTACTGCCTGTCAATATCTCTCCCAATGTGCACTGACTCCATTACAATAGTGGATTCCTAAAAGCTCTGAAAGAAATCATTTATTTCCTCTCTGCAGTCACTGGCTATGCAGCCCTAGTGAAATCAATCTGTGTTCTGTAAATAAATTGTTAATAAACACACTCTCTTATTGGCATCAGCCACAAAAACAGATAAAATCCCCAGCCAATTATTCCACCATCCTAGGAATCAGGTAGTTGATTTGCAGTGAGATGTACTGTCTGGGTATCCTACTTAGTTTCTCTGTGGGAATGCTTCCTGAACTGCATAGCTATCACCCCATCACAAAAAACAACCCAGAGCAATCTGAAGGTCTCTAGTTTATGCAAAATCAAAGAGAAAGCTGCAAGACACCAAATCTTCCTCCTTTTTCCTAAGAGATGTAGAATTTTTTTGCCAATAAAACAAGCCCTTTAAAAAAAAAAGAAAAGCACCTTGTGAAAGCAGCATATATAAATAAGGGCAAAGGAAAAGTCCCTTTTCTTCTTTTTCCCTTTCCCTTCCTCTTTGCCTCTTCCTTTACTTCTAGTTCCACCTGTGATAAGATGGAGAATCACCTTCACCAGAATACCAAGGGGATTGCCCTCCCTGAGAGTGGCGCCAGGCAGCAGGCTAGAGCTCTGACTTTGAGAAGGGGCAGGGACACAATCAGAAGGTACAGTTGAGAGAAAAGCTTAGTGGTGAGTAAAATGTGCAAAGACAAAGATGGTGGAAGAAATATTTACCACACAAGGTAAAATTATTATTGGAACGAGCTTGGATATTGATGTGATAGTTTTTTCTAGTAAGTTCAAAAAATATTGTTTACATGATACTGACTATTTGAAACACATCAGGTTTCTTCTGCATATTGCCTACCACACAGTCAATTGTGTGTGTGTGTATGTGTATTCCCTGGGACCAGCCCCAAATAGCTACATAGCTATTCATTGCTTGTTGGATTTAACATGTGTGTATATACATTGCATATGTAAAACCCAGGGTCCAGCAGAAGTAATGACTGCTTGCTTGAGTGTGGTGGTAGGGTAATCATATGGGTGTAGTAATTTATAGTTTTAATTTGAACATTTCACTTAAAATATCATAAGGTATGCTTAGTGCGATATTTTTATGTTACAAAATTACATGTTTATGATTGTGTAATATAAAAAGGGCATTATTTGTGATGGACCCTGTATATCAATTTCTTATTCAAAGCTGTGGTACCTTTACATATCAAAAATAATGCTAATCTCTCAGTGCCTGGGGGTAGGGGTAAAATATCCCACTGAACATTTTGATATAATTCTAGTTTCTTGTCTGAGTTCTAGAATTTTTACTATTTAAATTCCAGGCTATACATTTGGAGGCACATGAGGCCATGATCTATTCTTTTCCCTTTTACCAATACATGGTGCTGTCCTTTAGAGTTTGATGTTTATATTTTAATCTCACTTTTGGACCTATGGCTTTCTTTAGTACATATTTTACTATCTTTTTTAAAAAATATATTTATTTTTAGAGAGAAGGGAAAGAAGGGAGAAAGGGAGAAAAACATCAGTGTGAAAGACAAACATCAATTGGCTGCCTCTCACTTGTGCAGACTCTGGGGACCAAACCCGCAACCCAGGCATGTGCCCCTGCTGAACTTGTTTAAATGACTTTCTTAGACAAATGGTACTCGATTATAGATACACATCCAGTGTAAGGAGGTCTCCCTCTCTGGCTGAGTTTTATGTATTTACATTTCTTATAATAATATTATATTAAAAATCACATCTTCCATCTTATTTTATGCTTAATGTTGTGCATTTCCCTACATTTTACTGTATAAATCAAGTTTTTGTTATACAGGAATTTAAAAAATTTAGTTACAATCCAGTCTAAATTATCTCTAGCATTTGCCTATGCTTATAAATATCTATGTGTTTCACTAAAATGCTGTAAGAGTTTATTTAACATATTCTTATACTGCTGGGCTCCCTAAACTAACCCCCACTTGCTAGATAGTTAAATCTGTATTGAGAGTACATTTGGTAGATATAGATGACACTTTATCAAATTAAAAAATTCCTATGCAGCATTATTTTACTTTATCAGTTTGAAAATATTATTCAATAATCACCATGCATTCAGGGAACTGTTGAAAAGTCTGTGAACAATCAATACTGTTCCTTCATAGATAATCCACATTTTTTTTAATTTTAGAATTTATCTTTCTTTTCAATCTTCTTAAATTTCCCTACAATACTTATTATTTTGAGATGTGCTTTTTTATCTTCTTCATAATATTTTTAAGACTCTGTATAAATTTTCAATTGAGAGACCCAGCATCTTTCTTTACTTCAAGAAAATAGTTCTTTCAATATGTTCTTTTATTTATTACTTTTTCCTTCGAGACTCTGTTTATATTGTCCTTAGAAGGAAGGGGAGAGGGACAAGGAGAACATGTCTTAGAGCAAGCCTCTGGGTAGCAAACTGAGTTCAATCACTCCCTGCCTCCCTGACACCTAACAAGACAAAATAACCTTGAAGAAAACTTCCCAGAAACTTCTCAAAGCTACCGATCATTATAAAGCTCCCTCTATCTGTTCTAACTTACTTGCTAACTAATTGGAGTTTGAGGGATTGGGGCTGATGCAGAGGTAAGGTTCATATTCAGCTGGTGTGAACCATGACAATTATACCAACTGGGAAAATGCTTCCAATAGCTCCTGTTTTGAGCTCCCTCATTTGTGCTAATCAATCATAAACCCCTCTGGTATCCAATAAATAAAAGATATTGGACAGCACAGAGCGACTCTATAATACCGCTTGAATCAGTCAGGAGTGGGGTGTAGCACACCTCCTCATAGGTTACTTCTACAGACGTCATTTCTTCTGCCTGGATGGTGACTATCCCTTAACAATTGTTAAATAGTTTTATTTTTTAAGTGGAGAAAGGAGGATTTTGCTGCAATTTGTCCTTGTTATTATAGGATCCTTACCCCAGAGATGAGGCCAGGACACCGCTGTAGTTTTCCTGCCTCAGTGTGATGGGGCCATTATTGATCTTCCTGGATTAATGAGGACATAGACTACGTCATCATGAGAAATGCTGGCCTCCTGCTCTCAGTGCGAACATCAGTGGTCAGTCAACTTTAACCCTAGAACACTGTTCACAGGGTTCCTACCATGGGAATCCCCAAGAATGTGTGTGAATTCATAGCTTCGTGTTTGACTATGAAAAACATCATCTCACTTCTGTGCCTCTCCTGTGTTTAGAATTTGAGGAGGTGATCACCAGTACTTGTGAGTAATCTTGTTCAGAACTACTGGATCTTGAGGGTTTAAATTTTACCCCTGCTTCTGTACCATTTTCAAGCAATTATTTATCTTTATTTTAATTCCCCATTTACTTATTTATTTTTAATCAGGTTGTAATATCTCTATTACAATCAGATGCTTTACATTGTCTAATGTTACTTTATATAGTATACTTATACTATACTGATTCAAATCAGTAAATGATTTGAATTGTTTTAAGATTGACATAAGAATGATGAAATGTTTTTTATTAATTTCAGTCCCTTCCCACACAATTATACTTATTTGGTTTTATAGATAGTAAAGATTGAGTGCTTTTTTTTTGTCACAGGTTACTTTTGTTATAATTTAAAGCCCCACATTTATAGGTAATTTACATAAATATGAAACAATACAACTTTACTCTCCACCTAAGTAACTCTAATTAATTACAAGAGTTTTGCTACTTATTCTCTTATTAGCATGGATCAAGAATAAAAATGAATGTTAATAATCCAAGAGAAAAGTTAGATCAGTTTTTCCATACTTGATGTAGACGGAAATGACAGATGCTAGTAGAAATGAGGGCATGAGGTGCAAAAAGCATATTGCAATTTTTTGAACCTATCCAGTCTAAATCATGGTACTTGACATTTGCTAAATATTTTAAGAAGTGTAGTATATGAAGAAGGAAGTGTGGTACACTCATTTCTCATGAATCTGTCACCCTTGGGTCACCATTGAAGCTAGGTATTTACACCTAAGGTAGATATGACTGGTAATGAGTGTGTTAGGACCCATTCACTTTTGATGGTGATTGGCTAGTATTAGCTCCACATTTACTTGCCTGTAAAAGGGCAACTAATGAGTCACTCGTAGGTCTCCATGATGCAATCAGCTGGATGAAAAATCATAGGATTCCTGACCCATGATACTGAGCTAATAAAGTCAAATTTATTTATGGTGATTATTTAACATTCCTAATAGAGCTTATGTTGGTCGGAACAAGGGTTCTGAAAAAGTTCTATTCCATTTTGCTTATTTACAAAGCAAAAGTAATCACAAACATTTCTAAAATGATATTTAATTCAACCTTGATTTTCCATAATTGTCATTATCAAAGGATAAATACCTTGAAGCCAAGGACCAATAAAAACCTCACTTTGACACTTGACCATCTCATATACACATACAGCTGCTAATTCCACAGGTACGCTGATTCACAAAAAAACTATTTCCAGTTCAAATTACTGTGCCAAACTTCTGAGTCCTAGATCCCACTTCAAACTGAATATATCTACCTAAAAGCACAACATTGACATTTCCAAAGACAAAGTGACCTTTCTCTATCTGAATAAATTTTTACTACCATAGCCTCACCAATGGAATCCTCATCTTCACTCATTCACATGTGTCAGAATGCTGAGTGGAATGCCTGGATTTTATTCTCCCTTATCTAATTCACTGTACATTTATTTTTATTGAGTTTGCCACCTAGACATACCTCAAGTATGCTCTTTCTCCATCCTTTCCGCTATAATACTAATTTTAGACTTTAATACTGTTTTGGACTTTCACAATACAAACTCCATTCCTTTTAACCTTCTACCTCTTTGTACTCTCCAAACATTACCACAATCTGTTTTCTTTTTAAAGCTTTTTTTTTTAAATTACAGTTGACATTCAATGTTATTTTATATTATTTTCAGATATACAGCATAGTGGTTAGGTATTTATGTAATTTACAAAGTGATCTCTCCTAATAAGTCTAGTACCAACCTGGTACTATACAGTTATTAAAATATTGTTGATTATATTTCCTATGTGCTACTTTACATCCCCATGACTGTTTGTAACTGCTAATTTGCACTTTTTAACCCCTTCACCTTGTTCACCCATTTCCCCAAACTCCCTCCCCTCTGGCAACCATCAGCCTGTTCTCTGTATCTATCAGTCTTTTCATTTTATTTGTTTATTTTGTTTTTTGGATTCTACATATGAATGAAATCATATGGTATTTGTCTTTCTCTATCTGATTTCTTTTACTTAGCTTAATACCCTTTAGGTCCACTCATGTTATCACAAATGGTAATAGCAATGAATTTTCAATTCAAATATCCTCCTTTAAAATACCTCATTATCTATATGAATATCCCTCCTACTCACATAATACTAAAATTATAAAAATTGTTATTAGTACACACTGAAGAGGAAATATGTATATAGAGACATATGTGTTTGTAAAATACTCAATATTAGATTTTTGGTTTTGGATAGTCATAATACATACCAGTTTGTTACACAACTTTGGAGGTCCTACATAAGGATGCCTGTTTAATTTGTTTTCTGTAGCCTGAGAATTTGCTAATTTAGATTAGATAATTTAGAGAATTTATGATTATAGAGCCCACTATTAAGATTTCCTAATAGCATTTTACTGAACTGTTTAGGAACATTTTGGAAATGTTTGGCCTGAACAATCAAACACATTCAAGGCCTTACAAGTTATGGTGCCTGCATGTCTTTCCAATACCATGCCTTGCCACTGACTCCTTTGAACAAGACAGAAATAACTCTTGTCTCCCACATGGTGCTATTCTTAGTACTTTGCTCATTCTTGGTCTATCTCTTCCTGCCTGGAATACTCTTTATTTCCTCTCTACCTCATCAACTAAGATGCAACATTACAAACCAAATTTCTATCAAATTTCTTCCATGAAACAATCACTGACTCATCCCTGGTAAGAAATTAGCCTTCACATTGTTTTTCTGTAATATACAGTGCATATTTCTATCCTCATACTTGTCATGCCCAATTATAATTATCTTTCTATTTTCTATCATGTTTACTTGATTTTGAGCTCCTTAAGACTAGAAACTATCTTATAATCTAATCCATAATATCATATAATGTCCTGACATTATAATCACTAAATATTGTTATGAATGAGATAATTATTACATAAAATCATACAAGCATAAAAGAATATATTACCTGCCTATTTATTTTATTTACAATCTAGACATTTTCAGTGAACTGACTAATTTATAAAAATTCAGTTGAATTGATTAAAATTATAAAAATTGTTATTAGTACACACTGAAGAGAAAATATGTATATAGAGACATATGTGTTTGTAAAATGTTCAATATTAGATTTTATTAGATACTAAAAAATACTGCAAAGCCCATGCTAGGCCTGCAGGTTAGCTCTGATTAGACATGGAGGTAGAGACACACCTGAAAAAAGCCAACCCTGATTCAGGTTCAAATCTACGTGTTATAATGATAGTAGAAATCCATCTGTTTTGAGTTCAATAAAGAGAAAGCACACAATTTCTACTTGCTTTGAAGAGATGATTTTTGAGTTGGGATTTAGATAACAAGTACGTTCATATTCAGGGAATGATGCACTCAATTGAAGAAATACATGAACAAAATTCTGAAGGCACTGTGTGTTGCCACCACTCAAGGCCAGGCAGATTCACAGGGGATTTGGGCAGACGGAGGAAAATTTGAGGAGCCATCGGTATGTCTGACATGTCTTTATTCTGAGGTGGGGCAATGCATTCACTCTGCAACCCACATGTCACACAGCATGTCACACTGCATGTCTCACTGCATGTCACCCTGTGGGGAAATCCTGACTCCCTTATGTACTAAGTGCACACAAACTGGGCAGGGTGCCAATAACAATATATAAAATATAAAATTTATGTAACTGTATATTTATTCAAGTATTTCCATAATAAAGAGAAAAAGGAAAACATAAATTAACAAAACAAGAATCATATATCATCAAGAAGAACACCAATACTTATACAAACACTTCATCTTAATTAAAATATTTGCTCTATTAAAGGGGTCAGTTTGAAGGAGACTTGGAAAAGAAAATTCTCATTATGAAAATAACACATCTAGAAATTTAAGAGAGATTAATATTGAAAAGTGAGTGTGGGAGATGGGGATGGGAGATTCTGAAGAGTTAAGTTGAATATCCCAGAGCTAAAAGAGAATTTGCACATTTGAAAATCAGATTTGACAAAAAGAAACACAGAGGAAGGAAGGGAGGGGAAGGGAAGGGAAGGGAAGGGAGAAGAGAAAAGAAAGAAAGAGAAAGAAAGAGAAAGAAAGAAAGAGAAAAAGAAAAAGAAAGAAAGAAAGAGAGAGAGAGAGAAAGACAGAAAGAAAGAAAGAAAGAAAGAAAGAAAGAAAGAAAGAAAGAAAGAAAGAAAGAAGAAAGAAAAAAAGAGAAAGAAAGAAAATGACTTTGCTGAAATATTGAATGACTTAGCTGTAGAGAAGAAAGGAATAAAACACATGAGTTAGTTTACAGCTCAAGATTTAGGACTTAAGCTTGAATTTAGATTTCAATGATCTTTTGGATCTAATTTACACCAGCACTAGGATGAACAGATACATGTGAGTTATTTGGAATATTCTTTATAGAGGTAACACGTGAAATTTTCCCCAAGGAAATAGAAATTAAAACCATCTGTAAAAACTGTTTACAATGGAGCAGGAAGTAATCATGGACAGGTGACAGATCCAAGCAGCTATCAGTAACTTTTTCCCAGTTTTTATAGTTATTGTCCCCAACACCCTGTCAGGTGTCATTGTCAGTTAATGCTGCCAACAGAGCCAGAGCTGTCTTAGGTAAGAAAAGGAGGGAAAACTGCCTAGCCAAGGGATTCATGCCAAGTCCCACAGGGTAAAATAAAAAACTTAAGTCATTATCTGAACAATTCAAGCAAAAATGTCTTCCCTTGACCCTTTTGGATTTCAGTAAGAAAGATTTAGGAAGAAATAAAAGATTGCATTCACTTTATTTTTTTAGACAATGCATAATGAAAATATTCAATATTTTAAAAGAAATTTAAGAAGAATTAATATTTGTATATTAATATTGTGTTGTTTCAAATGCAATTATATATTTTTAAACCTGATTGTAAGAGTCAGAGTTTTTGAAAAACAAATTTGGCAATAAGTATGACATATACAAGGTCTCTCCAGAAAGAGTCCAGCCATTATTAACACAATAAGAATGGTTTACATGACATCGAGGTAATCTGGCAGCCAAGGAGAGTGGCCTGGAATGCGTATGTGTGAACAGTGACAACTTCACTGTACTAGTCAGTGGGGGCAGTAGGGGCCTTTGAGTGAGCATGTGGCTGTCATATGCAAAATGAATGAAGGAGTAGAGCAACGAATCTGCATCAAATTTTGCATTAAACTAGAACATTCTTCTATGGAAACTATTTAGATGATTCAGAAGGCCACAGTTCTGAGCAACTGGTGATTGGCAGCTTCATCAGGACAATGCACCCACTCTTAGATCATGTCTCCTGCAGAGTTTTTTGGTGAAACATCAAATCACCCAGGTAACTCAGTATGCACCACTATAAACCAGATTTGGTGCCATGCAACTTCTGGCTTTTCCCAAACACAAAATCACCTTTGAAAGGGATGAGATTTCAGACCATCAATGACATTCTGGAAAATATGACTGGGCAGCTGATGACAGCTGGAAGAATGGTATGAGGTCCCCCTGTGCTATTTTGAAAGGGACTGAGGTGTCATTGTCCGATGTACAATGTTTCTTGTATCTTCTTCAATGAATGTGTCTATTTTCATATTTCATGCCTGGTTACCTTCCTGAGAGATCTAGTATTTAATATATTTATAAATGTCTTTGACCTTTTAGTTCTCAAGCAATCATTTTTTAATTCTCCTTGGCATGTCTTCAGTTATATCTCCTAGAAAAAAATCTGAAACATCTACATTAAATAACTATTATGGCGGGACTAATATAGAAGCATTTTGGGGAAATATAAGAGGAAATGCCTGATGGTGAGAGTTACTAATTGGTTACCAGGGAATACTATGTTGTAATGGTCTTTCATGGAAGATTTAATTGTTTTGTTTCAACAACTCCAGATCTCCTCCAGCCCTCAGAAAAATGTTTCAAGGATAAAATGTGGTCATCACCATTGAAAAATAGTAAATTAAAAAAAATACTCATCAAACCATATGAAGTGGAATATATATAAATGACTGTATCTCTAAAACCAAAAGCACAGAATTTAATATTTTATGCAATGAAATTCAGAGTTCACTTACATGTTATCATGAGAATTGGATATGTAACTATACACATAGGAGGGGTGAGACGAGAATGTCGCAACTTTTGTTTTCATTAACAATGTGTTGAACTGACATAATTAGAGCATCTTGAATGGAAAATCTGTGTTTACCACTGCAACCTGCCACGACTGGATCCCTATAGCCTCTGGGCCTTGTCCTCTAGTTTCCTCTCATTGCCATACAATTTTACTGGGTAGATTTTATGTCTCATATGCCTCTAGTATGTTGCCCTTCAGACACATTTTTATGTGTTTTCTGTTTGACTAGCTCTACATCATCAGATGCCTTCTTGTCAGAGAGTCAGTAGAGATTCTGCTTTTATTACTCATAACAAATAAAAACTATCTCCACTCTTTAAAGCTTATCTTTGTCTCTGAGACACTGCAAGTTCAACAGTACATAGTGACAGGAGGCCAAAGCACCAATAAGTAGATGAGACAATGAGATTGTGGCTATTTGTTTAGAAGATTGAGGACCTCATTAACCATAGCAAGCCTCTATAAATGCTTTATTGTCTTTTTTAGAAGGACAGATAAGTCAGAAGATAATGTGAAGGTGAGTTATAAGTAGATAAGACAGGGAAATCAGTAACCAAAGGTTTCTGGGAGGTGAGAACTCAGAGAATCCCAATTCTAAATATGAAATCAAGGATTGTTTGAGAAATAAGTCATTAAAGACAAATGGAGCAGCTTACCTTAGTGTACCAACTAACTTTTAGTGTATTGAACCAACTAACTTTAGTGTATTTCAGAAAGTGCCTCTGAAACAACTTATACACTACAGTTATTTTGTAAATGATGATGTATATTACTGCTGTGTTTTTATGAGGCATAGATGAGGAAACTTCTGATATGTATGGTGGAAGTCACAGATTTGAATCATGGTAGGGGAAATATAGGAGATAAAGGTGATGGTGAATTGAGGTCTGGAGATAAGCATCAGCTATAGTTCTTAACAGCTTATAATATATAGAAAATTGTAACTCAGAAGTTTCATATTAAAAATTAACTTTCTTCCAAGTTAGTGAGAAAGTGTTGGCTTTATAGATGCAAGTATGTCTTTGTTCTGTGTGCCAGATTCTCTGATTACCATTTTACATCAGTCATCTGACTCAATCCTCATAATAGCGTATGAGCTGGGAACATTTGTTATTATCCATATTTTACAGATTAGATAATTCAAGTTTAAGTTGTTTACTCAAAATTATATATCCTTTGAGGCTGGTGGATCAGGAATTAGAATACAAATTGTTCTGGAAATTAAAAAAAACTTCTGTAGGGATACATTTGATCATACAAAGTAGAGAACTTAAAACAAACATAATGATTCAGCATAAATGAATTTCACAGAGGCCTCAGCACACTTACTACAAACTTAATTTTGCTAAAATTAAAATACCAACTACAATAACCAAACGGATATTATAGGACATTTATGTTTAAAAGTTGATTTCAAAAGAAAAAATCAATATATTTTCCTTAAATAGTTAATAAAGAAAACATAATTTATTTAGTAGATCATTACAACTTACAAAACTACACACCTTTTTTTCACTGCTGTGGCAGAATTAGTGATTTCATGATGGCAAACATAGCATCACATTCCAACAAAGAGTGAGTCTGTGTATAAATACGTGCACATACATGCATATGTGCATACATACACATACACCCCACAGCAAAGAGCCCCTGCTATATACATAGAAGACCCCGCAACCCATTCAGAATTACTCCTATCAAGAGAGAACCTCTGAATTTCAAATAAAGAATTTTTATTGGAAAAGTCTGTAGTTTTAAAAGCTCAGTCAAAGCCATAGCTCAAATGTAACTTTTAACTAAATGTTAAGGAAAAATAAAAACCTGTTTGCCTCCTTGAGAAAAATATCCATGTAGTTAAAATAACAAAGTGTCTTTTTATAGTTTCTATATGAGATAATGGATGTCACCTTATTGTCATAATTATTTCAAAATATATGTAAATCTAGCCCTCATGCTGTGTGCCTCAAAATTATACAGTGATGTATGTCAATTATTTCTCAATAAACCTGGGAAAATGTAGTAAAGAAACAATACCAGTGCTTGAGATATATGTATCTCAGATGAATGTCTTTCATCATCAGTCATTGTTTTCAATCAGGTACACCCTGCATTTCTGCTATTATTTCTTCATTGTATTAACTAGATGGGCATAGCATTTGCTTAGCCTGGGCCTCTAAGAACCTCTCAATACAAAGTTACCTGATATCAGTTCATTAGATTTAGGGAATATATTATTTAAGTCACCCATCAGATTGGTTTAGGTACATTTTTAAAATCTCATATTAATATTCCTAAATTAATGCAAATACATGTGTTCTTAAATAGTATAAATATATATTCAATAGAACATCTATCAAATTCATGGTCTTAGTTGTGCTATTGTTTAAACATTATTCAGGGTAAACACACTATTAACTTTGTATTTGATAGAGAAAACAAAGGTAAGAAATGATCTCCTGGACTCCGCTCTCTGTACCAGTGATTATGAGTTATGATGAACTAGTTTTTTGCTTGTAAAGAATAAAGACAAGGAATATTAGGAAATGAATCCATATTCATATGAATTATAGAAGTATCGAATTTTTGAAATTAGATGCTTCAAAAGTTTTAAATCTTTTTTATTTAATCTTTATCATATCTATTTCCATTATTAGTCCACTTATATCACCCTACCCCAGCAATCCGCACACTGTTGTCCTTCCCATGCATCCTTTTTCCTTTTTACTCCCTCCCTCCATCTACTCACCCCTCCCCACTGTATGAGACCATCTCCATTTTACTTGTTAGTTCACTTTGTTCATTAGATTCCACATATGAATGAAATCAAATGGTATTTCTCTTTCACTGACTGGCTTATTTCACTTAGCATAATGTTCCTCAGGTCAATCCATAATGGCACAAAGGGTAAAATTTTCTTTTTTTATGTCTGAGTAGTATTCAGACATTAAAAACCAGACATTGTGAAAATGTCTGTTTCATCCTCTCATCCAGTAATGGACACTTGAGTCACTCCCATGTCTTAGCAATTGTCAGTAATGCTGCAATGAACATAGAGGTGCTTATGTTCTTTCAAATTACTGTTTTGGTTTCCTTTCCTTTGGGTATACTCCCAAAAGTGAGATTGCTGGGTCAAAAAGTAAATCTATTTTTAATTATTTGAGATTTCTCCATACTGCTTTCCACCATGGCTGCACCAATCTGCATTCCCACCAACAGTGCAAAAGAGTTCCCCTTTATCCACATCCTTACCAGCACTTGTTTGTTGATTTATTGATGATAGCCATTCTTACAGATGTGAGATGATATCTCATTGTGGTCTGAATTTGCATCTCTCTGATGATTAGTGATGTTAGCATCTTCTCATATGTCTATTGGCCATCAGTATGTCCTCTTTGGAGAAGGGTCTATTCAGGACCTTTGCTCATTTTTTAATTGGGTTGTTTGTAGTTTTTATGTTGAATTTTTAAGTTCTTTATAAATTTTTTATATTAACCCCTGGTCAGACACACAGGCAAGTATGTTCCCTCATTCTGTGAGTTATCTTTTTTATTTTGTTCATGATTTCTTTTGCTGTGCAAAAACTTTTTAGATTGTGTAGTCCCATTTGTTTATTTTTTAATTTTGTTTCCCTTGCCTCGGCAGATATATCCAATAAAATATTGTTACTAACAATGTCTGAGATTTTGCCGCCTATGTTTTCTCCTATGGTTTTTATGGATTTGAGTTCAACATTTAAGTCTTTCATCCTTTTTAAACTTATTCTTGTGTGTGATGTAAGAAGGCAGTCTAGTTTTGTTTTTCTGTATGTATCTGCCCAATTTTCCCAATGACATCTACTGAATAAACTATCTTTAGCCCATTGTATGTACTTGCTTCCTTTGTGGAATATTGATTGACTATAAAGGTGTGGGTTTATTTCTGGGCTCTCTATTCTATTCCATTGATCTATGTGTCTGTTTTAATGTCAGTGCCATGCTGTTTTGATTACTATAGTTTATAGTACAGTTTGATATCAGAGAACATATTTCCTCTAATTTTGTTCATCTTTCTCAGGATTGCTATTGCTATGCAGGATCTTTTGTGGTTCCATATAAATTTTTGAAATATTTGTTTTAGTTCTGTGAAATGCGTCATTGGAATCTTGATAGGAATTGTGTTGAATCTATACATTGCTTTGGGTAGTGTGAACATCGTAATGATGTTAATTCTTCCTACCCATGAATATGGTATGTGCTTCCACTTATTTGTATCTTCTTTATTTCTTCAACATTTTATAATTTTCCAAGTACAGGTCTTTTACATCTTTGATTATGTTTATTCCTAGGTATTTTATTCTCTTTGAAACAATTGTGAAAGGGTTTTTAAAATTCCTCTCTTGTTAGTTCATTATTGGCATATAAAAATGAAGTTGATTTCTGGATATTAATTTTGTATCCTACCACTTAGCTAAATTTATTTATCAGTTCCAGTAGTTTCTTTGTGGAATCTTTGGGTTTTCTATGTACAATATCATGTCATCTACAAATAAAAACAGTTTTATTTATTCTTTTCCAATTTGGATGCCTTGTATTTTGTCTTGTCTGATGCTGTGGCTAGGACTTCTAGTACTCTTTTGAATAAGAGATGAAAGCAGATATCCCTGTCTTATTCCTGGTCTTAAGAGGAACACTTGTAGTTTTTGCCTATTGAGTATGATGCCAGCAGTGAGTTTGTCATTATGGCCTTTATTATGTTTAGGTATGATGTCTGTATTCCCACTTTGCTGAGAGTTTTTATCATATATTGGATCTAGATTTTATCAAATGCTTTTTCTGCATCTATTGTTATGATCATGTGCTTTAATCCTTCATTTTTTCAAATGTGGTGAATCACATTTATTGATTTGTGAATATTGTACCAACTTTGCATTCCCAGAATAAATCCCACTTGATCATGGTGTAAGATCTTTTTGATGTATCGCTGTATTCAGTTTGCTACTATTTTGTTGAGGATTTTAGCATCTATATTTATATGGGATATTGTTCTGTAATTTTCTTTCTTTGTAGTGTCTTTATTTGGTTGTGGGGTTAGGAAAATGCTAGCCTTGTAGAATGAATTTGGGGGCCTTATCTTCTCTTGAATTTTATGAAATAGTTTGAGAAGGAAATGTGTTAGTTCTTCTTGGAAGGTAAAATTCACCTATGAAGTCATCCAGACCAGGGCTTTTGTTGTTGGGAGTTTCGTGATTAGTGCTTCAATTTCACTAGGTATAATTTGTCTATTCAGATTTTCTGATTCTTTTTATAAGTGCATATTCATACAAACATAAAAAAATTTCCCTAAAACTATATACTTAATAGCTTAGGCTCATTGAAGATTCAGAATGCTGTCCCAAAGGCTTATTTACCTAAAACAGAGACATAAATAGAGACATAAATAGAGACAAGCTAGCAAAAATCAACATAAACAATTTAGTAGAAGACCTATATATTAATCACTACATTCAAGTGATTGACCTAAAAACAGCTTTATTTCTTTTTTGTAGCAATTTTATTTATTTATACTTAGAGAAATGTGGAAAGGAGGAAGTAAGAGAAGGAGAGAAACCCCAATGTATGGTTTCTTCCCTTGTACCTTCAACCAGAGACTTGGCATACAACCTCGGCTTGTGCTCTGACTGGGAATCGAACCAGTGACCCTTTGATTCGAAGGCTGGTGCTCAATCCACTCAGCCACACCAGCCAGGGCAAAACAGTTTTATTTCTTAAAATAATTTCAAAAATATAACATAAGGCATATTTATTGGAAGTTGCCTTCATTTTCTCTGCTATTTTCTACTCATTTAATAACCTATAGGTAGGAGAGCAAATACATGTTAGTAGCTTATACCAACAGAAAAAATATAAATTTTTATGTTAACATATGTGCATTAAAAACAATTATTAAAACAGTATAAAAACAGTTGTAATTCTGCTACCCTGAAAGTGATTTTATATACTGTTTCTGCTTGTCGAAACTCGGGTAAAATATCAAAAATATCTTCATTGTAATTAAAGTATTTCATTCTATTAAAAATTATTTATTAAACACTTTTATATATTGGGTTGCTGACAGGAATAATAAAGTATATAAACTTTAATATACAGTCTTATATAAACTTTAAGACACAGTCTTATGATGAACAGAAGAATACACTTTCTTCTCCATGGAAGTAGTTCAGAAAGTCTTTTAGAATAACTGGTATCTGAATTCAACTTTAGAGCACAGAATTTCAACCTGTGAAGAAAGTGGGGGATATCATTGCACATGGACATGAGGTCTGTGAAGGCAGAGGTGTACATCCATGTTGGTTGGTTGGCGTTTCCTGGGGCAGGGGCTTTGGCTTCTGAGTCAGCACACAGATTGCTTGGGCCTCAGTGTACAGATGAGTGTGCAAATGCAAACGGGGTGGTTGTGGAGCAGGTCACCTGTATAAGGCAGGCAAGCATTTGTCATAACAACACTTCTTTTATATTTTATGTCAGCTGCTTGTCATTTATATTCACACCTAAAGCACTATTTAATTCTGATGTGTGCCCATTGAAAATAACTGTTTATTCAAACATATATTTGTTTTCCTTTTTCTTTTTTTCTTCAGTATTTGGAGGTTTATGTACCCTAGAGGGTGAGGAACATACTTATTTTGCATTTCTGTTTGAATATAAGCAGATTGATTCTCCACTTTCCTCAGAAATGATAGGGACTAACATATCAGAGGCTGAATTTAACATCAACATTGATCTTCCTCTGCACCTCCTGTGATCATAGCATTTCTCTTCTTGATTGCCACAAGGCTAGCATCACATCAGTTAAGACCTAATTTCACTGAAATTAACCATTTTAATAAGATGAGAGTTATTGTTTTGCAATTATTTAAAAATCAGTCATTAAATTAGCTACTGCTATATAGCATTCTTTCACACTAAAATGAAAACTTCACATATTCCCAATTCTTTGTGCTTAATAAAGCATAAGTGGCTTCAGCATTTTTTTAGAAAGCTTAAGCAATATCATAAAGCAAAATTATTTAGCAAAAAACGTGATATATTAAAGTTTTGTTAATGGCTATGTATTTATCTCATGAAAGACAGTTAGAAAGGTAATTATAACATGTAAATTGGTTTCCATTGGGCTGCATATTAAAGTTATGTATTAATGTACAGTATTTTAAGTTACAACCTGTGCTTGGGCTTTTCCCACAAAAGCAAGTCACCAGGCTTTTGTCTTAGGCTTGTGTTTTCTTTGCTAAAATCCCTTTGTGTTATTTTATTTAAAGTTCTCTAATATTCTTATCTAAAGTCTATTAGAGAAGAGCTTCTTTAGCTTCCAAATTTTTGCTTCTCTCTTATGTATTCATCTGTTTCATAACTAGAGTTCTCTTAATTTATCACCATGTGCTATATTGCCATTAGGGTATAGCCAAAATTAGGACATAAGTCATCCTCAAAGAGTTCAATGATAGGAAATGTCTGTATAATGTTTTTGCTTACAATTATTCAATTTTTATGACCATTAGCATTTACCACAAGCTTATTGGCTATTCGGAGAAAAAATATACTTGTGATTTAAGGATTTCTTCAACTCTTTCTTTTTCTCATTAAAACCAATAGTCATTGATCTCATCTTTGTTTAAAACATTCAGCTAGCTCATACACTCTGTGCTATATGCTTTGTAGCTGTTACTAGGAAATCACTGAATATCATTGTTGGCATAATTCAGAATTTGTCCTTGATTTCACTGTGTATATGTATTGTCATTTATTCTGGGTTGAGAGCAGATTTCCATTTGAGTTATTAGAAAATGCTACAAATGCTTTATTATGTAAGGGAGACTCTGAATATTTCTCTACTTTACCATGCAGTTCATGCCAACCTTTTTAATAGCTTTAACATCCTGTGGCCCCTTTTCTATTCACAACCATTATTCCACCAAATATATTCATTCTCTCATCATCCAGTTCTCCAGAATATTTGCATGGAATCAGAGATATTTTTTTAATGTGTGCATGAAAATGTTCAAGGAGTTAGTTTCCTTGGGGTTAGTACTCACTTTTATACTAGATATAAAGAATAGCCTTGTATTTAGCACCTAGATTTATTAAACCGTAATGTACTTTTTAAATTTTCATTAAAGTTTTAGAAGCTAGTAAAATATTACAAACATGTAATATCACCTGTGTAACTACATCTACTACCAACCGTTCTTATGCTTCCATGACAGCAGTTATTCAGACATTATTATTCTGAGCATTTTTTAAATTTTTTGGCTAGCTTTTGTTATTTTATTACCTATGTGAGTACCTATAAAAATCATTTGTGTTCAATAAATGGTATGTATCTTTCATGACTTTCTTTGTGTTCAATAAGTGGTATGTATCTTTCATGACTTCCTTTACTCACTCAATGTATTTTTTGAGATTTATCAACATTGATGCATGGAGCTTTCAGTCACATAATTTAATTGATTGATCATATTCCAGTAAGTGAATAAGCCAAAGATATATTTAGTATTATGTCTGTAGACATTCATCTGTTTTTAAATGTTTCATTATTATAAAAATTCTGCAATAGTACATGTCTTTTTTACAAATCAAAAGTAAGTGATTCTCGCAACTGAGCCTCATGCCCACAGATTCTGTGTAATTGGGAAGCCATGAGAGATTGCTGTGTTTAGAGGTTCACCCACTGATTTTGATATGATTCCAGGATTGGAAATTACTACTTTACATTCTTAGGAATGGAATTGGTAGTCTGTTGGGTATGTAGATATTTAATCAATTGGATATGGACACTCACTTTTCCAAATTTATTCCACTTTACAAGCTCATCAGACGTGTATAAGAATTTATATCACCAATACTTAATAGTTTAAGTTATTTTTAACTTTGCCAAAATAACAGCACCTTAGTGTTTTAACTTAAATCAGTGTATGTAGTTGTATGATCATGTTTGTTAGACAATAGATATGGGGTTTTTCCTTTAGACCATTTTTCCTGTTGAAGTTCTTAGATCAAGTTCTTTGGTTAATCCTTCCACATCTTTTATCCAGTCCCCCCGTGCTCCCCCTTTCTGATAGCTGCCAGTTTGACCATGTATCCACACCTCTGTTTATATTTCATTTGTCATTTCATTTTGTTCATTAGATTCCACATATAAGGGAGATCACATGGTATTTGTGTTTCACTGAATGGCTTATTTTACTAAGCATAATATTTTTATTATAACTAGTATAACTTTTAATTTTTAAATGAAATTTTAATAGCATAATTTTAGATTTACAGAAAAATGCAGAGCAAATCTGATATACTCTGATAAACAAAGGGATCTGATATACTCCA
This sequence comes from Phyllostomus discolor, assembly GCF_004126475.2. Taxonomy (NCBI): domain Eukaryota; kingdom Metazoa; phylum Chordata; class Mammalia; order Chiroptera; family Phyllostomidae; genus Phyllostomus; species Phyllostomus discolor. The sequence goes on from NC_040911.2 coordinate 32,818,948, forward strand.
TACCCAGTTTTCTTTATATAAAATCCAATTAATTTTATTTCAGATTGTTGGCTAAATATGTAAGAACTAAATTGTTTGACCACATGGTAAGTTTATGCTTACCTTTATAAAAACTACTAAACTGTTTTGCAAAGTGACTGAACCATTTTGCTTTCCACCAGCAATTAATATGAGTTCCTGTCGTTCCACATCTTCTCCAGAACTTGATATTGCCAATTTAAAAAAAACTTTTAACCACACTTAGAAGTTATGAGGTCTGTCCGGAAAAAGCCCAGCCATTGTTAATGTAATGAGAATGATTTGCATGACATTGATGCAACCTGGTAGCCAAGAAGAGTGGACTAGAATGTGCATGCATGAGCAATGATGACTTCACTGTCCTAGTCAGTGGGGGCAGTAGACACCATTGAGTGAAGATATGTATTTTTTGGCCATTGCAATAGCAAGTAGAGCAAAAAATCTGCATCAGATTTTGCAATAAGCTTACACATTCCTTTGCAGAAGCTATTCGGATGATTCAGAAGGCCATAGCTCTAGGCAAATGATGATTGGAAGCTCCATCATGACAATGCACTTAGTCATACATCACTTCTTGTATAGAGTTTTTTTTGGTGGAACATCAAATCACCCAGGGGACTCAGCCCCACTACAGCCCAGATTTGGTGCCCTGCAACTTCTGGCTTTTCCCAAAACTAAAATTACCCTTGAAAGGGAAGAGATTTCAGACCATGGATGAGGTTCAGGAAAATATGATAGGGCAGCTGATAGCAATTGGGAGAACTCTGTGAGGTCCCAAGGTGCCTACTTTGAAGAGGACTGAGGAGCCATTGTCCTATGTACAATGTTTCTTTATCTTCTTCATTGAATGTCTCTAAGTTTAATATATCACAGTGGAATACCTCCTGGAAAGACCCTGTATAGAGTGATACCTCATTGTTGTTTTAACCTGAGTTTCCCTAAAACCATGTGACAGACCACTTTTGTATATGATATATATATGTATACATATAATATATTATACATATATATTAAAGATGTATATGGTCAGATCTTTTACTCATCTGTTTAATTGGGTGGGTTGTGTTTTTATTTTTAACTTGTAAGTGTCCTTACCATGTCTTGATTACGGATCTTTTAACAGATGTGTGCTTTGTAGTTGTATTCTCCCAGTTGGTGGCTTGTCATTTTTTTCTTTTGAAAAGATCTTTCGTGAAACATGTTAGTTATAATAAGTTAAATTTAATAATTAGTAATTTTAGTAAAATTTGAATTATCAATTCCTTGGATCATATACTTTGTATTACATCTCAAAACACATATGTAAACCCAAGGTCACAAAGAGTTTCTTATATGTTATCTTCTAAAAGTTTCATAATTGTACATTTACATTTAAATTTTTCAACCATTTTAATTTCTGTATGAATTGTAAGTTTTGCATCTAGGTGTGTTTATATATGTTTTATTTATTTTTGTGTATGGACATCTGATTATTTATGTACCACTTGTTAAAAAGGCTTATCTTTTCTCCATTAGATTGCTTTAGTGCACTTGTCAATATCTACAAAAGAGTTTTCTGGAATTTTGATGTGACTGACTGCATTCAACTAATATTTGTATTTGGGGAGAATTGACATCTTAAAAATATTGAGTTTTCCAATAAGCACACAATATCTTTTTATTTATTTAGATCTTCTTTCATTTTATTCATGACTGTTTTAAGTTTTCTTTAATCAAAGCCTGTACTTATTTTGTTTAATTATAAATATTTCAATTTGCAGGTGCTATTTTAAATGTATTAGGTTGTTTAGACTTCAAATTTGAATTGTTAATTGTTAATATATTGGAAAGCAATGGAATTTAGATATGGATATCATATACTGAGTTGGTATACTCAGGAATGTATTTGCTGCTTCCAGGAATTTTTGTGTATCTTTTTTGGGATTTCTCCACATTTTATTTTATTGCATTTTATTATTATTGTTGTTGTTGTTGTTATTTTGCTAAATATACTTGCTAAACTTCTAGTACATTAAATAAGAGTGATGAGAAAGGATATCTTTGCCTTGTCTCCAATCTTAAAGGGAAACATCTAATTTCTCACTATTAAGAATGATGTTAGCCTTGGCTTATGTGGCTCCGTGGTTGAGTGCTGGCCTGTGAATCAAAAAGGGTTACCCATTAGATTCCCAGTCAGGGAACAAGCTTGAGTTGGGCACATGCTGGCCAGTTCCCCAGTAGGGGGCACATGAGAGGCAACCACACATTGATGTTTCTCTCCCTCTTTCTCTCTCTCCCTTCTTCTCCTCTCTGAAAAGATTAAAAAAAAATGATGTTAGCTGCAGGCTTTTGTAGATATTCTTCATGTCAAGGAAATTTTTTTATCCTTTTTGCTGAGAGGTTTTATCATGAGTGAGTTTTGTAGCTTGTTAAAAATTTTTTCTCAGTTGATATGAACTTAGGGTTTTTCCGCATTATCCTATTAGGTTGACTGATTTCAAGTGTCAAACCAGGCATGCATACCTAGAGCACACACCCATTTGTGTGTGCTCTATAATTATTTTAATACACTTATTCGATTTTCTAATATTTTGCTCATTACTTATACATCTGTGATCACTAAATATATTGGCATGTTTCCTTTTTTAAGATTTTATTTATTTACTTTTAGATAGAGGGAAAGAGAGGAAGAGAAACAGCAATGTGTGGTTGCTTCTTGCGCACCCGATGCCGAATACTGGCCTGCAACCCAGGCATATGCCTGAATCGGTGACCTTTTGGTTTGAAGACTGGCGCTCAAGCCACTGAGCCACACCAGCCAGGGTGGTATGTTTCTTATATATGTTTGCATGGGGTTTTGGTATTACAATAATGCTGGCCTCACAAAACAAATTAGGCTATTTTCCTTCTATTTGCTTCTATCTGCTTCTATTTGCTGGAAGTGATTGTTGAGAACTGATAATATTTCTCCATTCAATATTTGATAGAAATCAACAGTGAAACTAAGCTTACAATTTTCTTTGTTGGAAGATTATTAATTATTAATTCAATTTTTATAACAGATATGATCTTATTCAGATTATTTGTTCCTTCTGGAAATTTCTGTTGCTTGTATCTTTTTAAGTGATAAAAGATACAAGCAACCTATGTTATTAAATTTATGAACACAGTTATTTACAGTATTTCTTTATTATCCTTTTATTGTTAATTGGATCAGTAGTTATGACTCTTTGAATTCTTTTTTAAATTTTTTTATTTTAATTGTTGTTCAAGTACAGTTTTCTGTCTTTTACTCCCATCCCAGCCCACTCGCCCAGTGCTCCCCACCTCCCTCCCATTTCCACCCTCCCTAGTTTTTGTCCATGTGCCTTTTATACTTTTTTGAATTCTGATATTGGTAATTGACTATATGTTTATCATGTTTACTGATTTTATAAAAATGAGATTTTGTCCTCATTAATTTTTCTATTGTTTTCTGACTCAATTTCATTGATTTCTTGTTTAATTTTTGTCACTCCTTGTTTCTGCTTGTTTTACCTTAATTTAGTCTTGTTTTCATATGTTCCTAAGGTGGAAGCTGAGGTTGTTGACTCTAGGTTTTAGTCTTTTCTAATATATGTACTTAATGCTATGAATTTCCCTCTAAGCTCTGCCTCTGACACATTTAAACATATATTTAATTTCTCTTGAGACTTTTTGATCTATGGGATATTTAGAAATGTGTTGTTTGGGTATTGTCCAGATATCCTTCTGTTAATACCTTTAATTTAATTCTTTTGTGTTCTGAGAACATGTATTTTGTAGGAGTTCTATTTTTTTAATTTGTCAAGTGTGTTATATAAGAAATTATAAAATTCACCTGTACACTCTGTTTTCCAAAGATTCAAACCTACAACATTTTTGACAAAAAAAAAATAATAATGCACTTTAAAATAGGGTTGCAGAGCTGAAAACTCACCAGCCACCTAGCAGTGGGAACTATATCACTGTTGGTTGGTGGAGTATCAATAGCCTCTGACATGATGTAGCTGTGCAGTTATTAAATCTTTCACTGGCAATGAATTAGAATGGTATATTTTTGGAGAGGATGTACTTGAGGGTTCACTATTCAGGCATTTGAGAGATTTGGGGTATGTAGTAATTATAAGAACTATGAAATTAGATGTTCGTTGCTCAGGGCTATTGATGGAGGAGAGAGAAAAAAAGACAAAGTGATTAATCATTAATTTGAGACAACTAGTGAAAGCCAAAAGGCCTCATTGGAAACATAAAACAAAACTTTTGCTCCTTGCAGCTGGAAGGCAGAAAATAGAAAGCCGAGGGTCTGGCACAGAACTTAATCAAAGTGTAGCAGCTCCAGAGAAGATTAAACTCCCAACCTAGACGAGGCTGCTCCATTAAAATCAGAATTGGAGAGAAGCGGGTGATGACATTTGAAATAGTAACATCTGGACTCATGTGCCGGGAATTCCTTAATGACCAGATTTCCCTGAACTCTGTGTGCCTGCCTACATGGTCATTTCTCCCTGGAACACTTTGAAAACCAGGAGTGTCAGATAAACATAAAAAATCCAGCTGTAGTTAAAAGAGACTATTCAACAAGAGTATTGCAGTAAGGGGAACAGGACTTTTCCATTAGAGACAGAGGAGCTTATAATAGGGAGAGAGCTGCAAACATGAACTCTTACAAGTATTCCAAAGTTCAAGCAGAAAAAAAAGTTTCTCTTATAAGAAGGAGTAAATAAGGTTAGAAAAAACTATTTGCAGCCCTGGCTGGTGTGGCTCAGTGGATTGAATGCTGACCTGCAAACCAAATAGTTGTTGGTTTGATTCCCAGTCAGGGCACGTGCCTGGGTTGCAGCCCAGGTCCTGAGTACAGGGTGTGCAAGAGGCAACTGCACATTGATGTTTTTTTTTTTCTCTCTCTCTTTCTCTCTCCTGTTCTCTCTCTCTAAAAATAAATAAATAAAATCTTTAAAGAAAAGAAGACAAAAGAAAAAAACTGTCTGCATGGGTGTGGGATGAGTGGGAGGTCAAATCAGACAGTTGATGCTTGACCCTGAGACCAGTACTGAAGGGGTGGGTGGGTCCATGTTTTAAGGCTCAGTTAGGCTTAGGGGTGAGTGACAGTTTAGGACCCTATAATGAGGACAGAATTTGCTCAACCTAAGCATTTAATTCTGACTGATCAACACAGACAAACAGTCCACCAGTCTTTTATGAGACAAAGAATGGGAATTTGGAGCATCTGTGTCTAGCCTTGTCCTAGGGAAACATTACAGTTATCCAGGAGCTTTATCTAAGGCGTATGGGGAAGTGTGGTTGTTTGAAGTAACCAATTTTCCTGAACGTAAGAGTCAGGTATTTCTTGAACCATCACTGTTTTCTGAGAAAGGACCTGGTGATACTACAGTAAGTAAATACGGAGATGAACCCCTAAAGAGAACGATGACCATTTAGTCAAGTAACTGTATACCTGGGGTGGGGGAGAATACCAAAGTCTGTTTGACAGGGGTGTTGGGTTTGTATTGCTAGTGAGGGAGCCAAAGAAACATCATGAGGCCTTTGTTAGAGTGGGAGCACGTAAACCAGTTAATAAATGAAGTCCTGACACATGTGTCGTTCACAGTAGATTTACTAGGTCCATGAAACCATCCAGTGGTCTTTACCACAATCCTTAAATTTACAACTGAATTGCACATACTTGCTGGCAAAACTCCTACATCTATTTTTTTGCCTTTGGGGTAAAAGTTATAGTTGGGGAAGGCCATGTACAAGGAAATCATCAACAAAATTAAAAGACAATCCACAGAATGGGAGAACATATTCACTGATACATCTGATAAGGTGTTAAGATCCAAAATTTATAAAGTACTTACAAGACTCAACACCAAAAAAACAAACAAAACAAAAACAAACAAACAAAAAACAATCCAATGAAAAAAAAAATGGGCAAAGGACCTGAATAGACAGTTCTCCAAAGAGGACATACAAATGACCAATAGACATAGGAAAATATGCTCAATGTCACTAATTATCAGAGAAATGATAAAGAAAACCACAATGAGATACCATCTCACACTTGTCAGATGGCTATTATCCATAAATCAGAAAACAGCAAGTGCTGGTGAAGATGTGGAGAGAGAGGAACCCTTTTGCACTATTGGTGGGAATGTAGATTGTTGCAGCCACTTGGAAAGCAGTATGGAGATACTTCAAAAAATTAAAAATAGATCTGCCCTTTGACCAAGCAATCTTACTTCTGGGAATATAGTCAAAGGAACCCAAAACACTAATTCAAAAGAACATAAGCCCTCCTATGTTCATTGCAGAGTTATTTACAATAGCCAAGATACGGAAGTAGTCCAAGTATCCATCAATAGATGAGTGGATAAAACAATTATGGGGCATTTACACAATGGAATTTTACTCAGCCATAAAAAAGAAAAAATTACCCTTTACAACTGTATGGATGGACCTGGAGAACATTATGCTAAGTGAGATAAGCCAGTCAGAGAAAGACAAGTACTATACAATTTCACTCATATGTGGGATCTAATAAATGAACTGAACTAACATGGAAGACAGAGACAGACTCATAGATGGAGAGCAGATAATAGCTAGTTGGGTAGGTTGGGGGAGATTAGGGGGTGGAGGGACTGAGCAAAAAGGATAAAGGATTCATGGACACAGACAACAGTGTGGTGATTGCTGGGGGAGGGGGTGTAAAGGGACTAAATGATAATAGAAAAAATAATAAAGATAAAAAAAGAAAATTGTGAGAAAGAGAAAAAAAGAAACTGTCCTCACAGCAAAGCAAGAAATAATTTAAAAGCAATTATTTCATTCTTTTGACAATGGCAGGAATCAGTACCTTTCTCAAATATCTAGATATGCTGGGCTGGCAATTTCATCATCCCCCTGTTTCATTCCTTAGTCTGATCCCAGAAAATACTAAATAGATGTAGAGGACCATGCAGACTACTGCAAATACAGCAAATTAACAGTTTAAATTGTAGCTACTGTTGTGCCAACTGTGGTGTGTTTGCTGGAACAGGTGCCTCACATGTATGACATATGTAACAAATCTTTTTAATTAGTGTTTCTATCCAAATCTAGAAGAAGAAATAGAAATTATCCACATTCATTTGGCATGAAAAACTATATACATTTATGGTTTTGTCTGTGGGCTGCATTAACATTTTCACTCACTATTATCATATAATTCATAGGAACATAGACATGGTCTATCTGGACATTCTGTAGAACATCGCATTACTTTTCTACTTTGATGACATTATATGAGTCAGACCATATAAGCAAGCAGTAGTAAGTACTTTGGAAACTTTGATGAGACACATGAATTCCAAAAGGTAGGAAATAAATTCCATAAACATTCAGGGACCTACCACATGAATGAAGTTCCCAAGGATCCAAAGTCATGGGAGAGCTTTCCCTTTGAAATAAAGAACACGTTGCCAAAATTTATACTGTGCTTGGAAAAAAACAAAGCACAAATTTAAATAATTCTCCTTGGATTCTGGTTGTGATTTTGATTCCATACTTGTGATTATTTCTCTGAGTGGCATGCAAGTTTGCCAGACTTGAGTGGTATCCATTGAATCTAGTCTGTGGTACAGACAACTCTGCTACTTTGGCCATACGACCTGGTAGAACCTATGGTGCTACAGATATCTATTATAGAAAAAGTACTACGTGGAATCTGTGGAAAACTCCAATAGAAAAGGCCCGAACTTGATTCTTGGTGATGTGGAGCAAGACCACACCATCTGCAGCAGATAATTTGTTGTGATGTTATCGGGTCCTCATTCATATGGAGTGTTTGTTGAGGGGACATGAAGTGACAATGTGCTAAGAACCTACCTGGTCATAAGTTCGGGTGGACTTAGAAGGAACCCACTCGAACAGATGTGTTACACTCATAATTGGGCATGGTCAGGGCCAAGGGACACAATTACAGATCAAGAGCAGCTGGTCCAGATTCCCATTATATCCACCATATCTGCACTAATGCCTCTTCCCAAGGTCATATGACTATATCATGAGACACTTTTCAGCCAGCTATTAGACGTAAAAATGTCAAGCTTCAATCACGGATAATTTGGCAGAGTATGTGAATATAAGGCAAAAGTAGATTATGGTTGTAATACCTTCAAGGGTGGTCTCAAAAGACAGAAGGAAGGAATCTTTCCACGGAGTCATCTGCCTTGTTTGGAAAGAGATACACCCATAAGCACGTATACAGCTTATGGACAGGGACAAGTGGCCGGTCTGTTTAGTCTCATATCTGTAAAGGGCAACAATTATAAGATTGATGGCAAGGAGATTCAAGGAAATATATGGATAAATTGGTGGGAAAGGCAATGAAATATCAAGATTTTTGTGTGACATGTTAATGACAACCAAAATACTCACAAAATGACTCTTCCAGCTGACATCAGCTGGTCTCTATCATTGCTGTCATTCTCCACTTTTCCCTCACCAACGCTAGCACAGGGGGAACATGAATGGAAAAATCATGTGAGAAGGACCGAAGAACTTACACTGCTGCTTTCAAATGCCAAAATTGCTAGTGGCAGAGACAATTTCTGAGCCCTATAAATGGAACAATCTCTAAGGAGACCCAACAACCACAGTCTGGTAATTCAATTACTTTCCCCATGTAAGAGGCAACAGTTTATCTTAACCAGAATATATAATATTGTGCATGTGGTTTTCTTTTCCTATTCAAAGGCCTACAAAGTGTTTAACCCATTGACATAGGGTGCCACATAACATCGCATTGCAGCAAGGAACTCATATTACAGCCAAAGAGGAGTATTTGACTGTGAGATTCAGTAGTCCAGCTACATTCTGTCTTGACAGAGCATTAGCACAGCACTTTGAAACACAGCCTGCTTACATTAGATGCCTGCAAGAATGGAGAGTAACTATACTTACCATTACACACTCTAAGTCAATGATTCTTATGTGGTACCAAGTCTGCAATGATAGGAAAGAATGGGGTTTTCGAAATCTTGGTTCCCAAGAGGGTATGCCACAAATACCATCTGGTCACTTCAAATTTCTTATGCATAGAAGTAAGGAAAGAGTTACATTCTGCCTCTTGAAGGTAGGGCATGATTATATAATGGGAGGCAGGGAAGACTACACATGTTAGGTCATTTACTGAGCATCTGTGGGTAAATCTTTACACAGTCTTCATAGTAAATGGACAAATGTGGTGACCGTGACAAGAGGAAACAAAAGGACAAGATCATTACAGGTGAGGAAGTTAAGGAACTGGGAGTCAAGTGCTAGAAGAATATCATCACAACATTGTGATGCTTAAATCACAATGAAAGGAGCAATGCCATTGAGAGAAATGACAACATCTTCAAAACTAGTGAGAGAGTGACTTGGATGTTGGTATAGGACCAAAACAAGGAGAGGTGTTGGTGGTACAGCTGGATGTCTTCAGTTTTCAGAGAACTAGAGTGAGGATTTGGAGAGTGGGTAAGAAACAATATACTACAAGTAGCAAAGGGAAGTAAAAAGGATACTATACTAGCCTCTAAGGTCAGTGGCAGGGAGAAACCATGCCAGGAGATTTGCAAGGGGGACAAGTGTCATTAGAGGAGAACCAGAGGAAAGGGAAACAATCCTTTAGGGGAAAAAAAGGCTATCAGAAGAAATTTTGATGATGACAGATACTGAGTTTCAGGGTAGAGATGTTTAAGGCTGCAAAAGTGTTGGGAAAAGTACATCCGATAAAGGGATTTATAGAACTGTTTAAGTGAGAATTCAAGAGATGTGTGATGGCCTTGAAATCTTGGGCTTCCTGGTGACTGAGATGGACAGGAATACAGGATATTGATGGGCTCACCTTGGTGGTCGCTTCCTGGAGAGGATGTGGATAACTGGTTTAATTATAGCTTCTCTTTCAGATCTGGACTCTGGCAGATTTTGGTCACAAGAAAAGGAGTATGTAAGTGGCAGGGACTTTCCAGGAGAATCTGAAATTTTCATGGCATCCTCTTTATTTCACCACTGAGGGGAAAGGAGGGGCATGTTGCCAGGACCATGCAGTGCGCTGTGCTCCCCTGTCCCTCCCTGCTGATAAGTACCGTGATTATCATCATCTTGGTAGCAAGAAGCCGCAGCAGGGAGGATAGCAGCAACACATTAATAGATTAAAGGAGAAAAGCCATGTGATCATCTCACAGAGACAGAAAAATAATTCATGTAGTTGAGAAAAATGTGCTCAACACCCTAGAAGTAGGAAGAAATTTTTATTAACCTCATATAGGATCAAAAACTTGTAGTCAATGAGACTTGTAATGTTGGTTCCTTAGAAGCATTTTATTAAGAGTCAGGATGTTTGCACAAATGAATATTACTATCCCTTCTACTTATCAGAACAGTGAAGATTCTAGCTGGGGAAGTATGAGAAGAGAAACAAATAAAAAGCATGTGGACTACAGAAGAAACATAAATATTATTAATGCTTTACATACTTTGCAAGATGATATGTTCTTGAGATTATATTTGTTGTAAATATGTAAGTATAATATGCATGGGAATTTTAAAAATCCATCTATTACGTTAAGGATTATGAGTGGTCACAAGGGAGAGAAGTTAATGAGACCTGGGATGGTAACACAGGCAATTTCAAAAATATGTAAAATATTTTATTACTAAATTTAAAAGAAATCTATAGCAAATACCATAAAAACTTATAATTTGAGAAAACTGGGCTGTGCATATGTGCATAGATGTTATCGTATTATTTATTATAATGTCATTTTGAAGTAGTTCTATTTTGAAAATCTATATCTATCGTATATCTTCTCATCTTTTCATTGTACCTTAAGAATCATTCCTAAATAAGATGCCATCTAGCCCATTGTAGAGTATCATCCATAATCGGTCCTAATAGTACTTAGACTTGGTAAATGTACTTTAAGATCCAGAGTAAATATTGTTTCTTTGAACTCTACCCTGTCTCATCATTCTGGTTAGGGTTCTCTTACTTTGTACTGTGTTACCACCCATGGCTCCTATCCTTGCATGCACCATGGTGGATTGCAATATTCTTGTTACTTCTGTGTATTTCACCAAGTACATTGTAAATTCTTTGAGGAAGGAGCTGTATGCTTTATCTTTGTATATCCAACTTCTTGGTACACAGCAGCATATATTAGGGAATGAATGGCTTTTAAATAAGTAAAGATCTACTTAAAGTTAAGAAAGACATGATTCAATAGAAGGCAAAATTGAGCAATGACAATGATATTACTAAGAAAGAAAAAAGAATTCTAATTTTCTGTCTTATATTCTGAACATAGAATTTTGTTGTTTCTAAAAGAAAGATCAACTCTCATTTAAAAAAGTTAACCATTATAAAAGGTTGGTTTTCCTGCTTAGATCATTTACCTGTGTGATAATGGCCAACATTTCTTGAATACCCTGTAGCAATTATTTTGTGTGAAGAATCATTTGAAACATAGATTCTCATTTGTCTGCAACTTCGAACAGCAGAAAACTGAACATTTTAATATGATTAATTTCCAATGTGATGCACTAAATAGCAGCCCGCAATAAAATGTTTCCATAATATTGTGTTTTTACTGAGCTGTAGTTTTTTCTTTGTATTGAATTTATCAGGGTGAAACTGCTTAACAGGAAGTTATATAGGTTTCAGATCACAATTCCACAACATATCATCTGTACCCTGTATTGTGTGTTCACTAGCCCAAGCCAAGTCTCCTTCCATCACTATTTATCCCCCTTTATATTAAAATGTTGGCAATATTTCTCAAAATCAATTTAAGTTGTTCCACATTTCTCCTACAAGAAAAAACTCCTGTAACTCAATGTATAATTAGCTAATATAACTCTTTCAATGATAAAAAGACACCTTTTGTACCTGTAAACCTCAGAATTTATGTCTTGTACTCTTAATTTATGACTCATAGAGTACCTAAGAAAGGGTCTTTGTCATTATCAGTAAAATTTTTGAGGTCAAATAACCCGGATTCAGGGTTCAACTGCTAGGTACTAACCCTCTGTGTGGCCCCTGGTGGGCCAGTTACTGCAGCTCATCAATTTCCTACTCGCCATTTGGATAATATCACATTTTTATATGGTTTTCTGGTGCAAACTTGTGGTGTCATTATTGCTTCAGGAAGCTTAAAAAGTATATTGAAATTCATTTTACCTACACAGATCTGATCATTATTCTATACTGTACAAAGATGGAATACTGTAAATATGTATGAGATTATTATTACCTCAGGCCGGTGGCCTAGGGGCCAGCACATACAGTGGGTACTGATTCTGTTTGTGCTGTGGATGCTGCTGATGTAAACGTGAAGAAGAACCCCAGAGAAATGTAGCAGAAATACCTGTGATGACATATTAGAAATGAATAGAAATGAATAACAATACTAAATTAAATGCAAATAATTTATTTTTTAATTATTATTGAAGCTGAACAATGAACTAGTGATTTAACTCAATATTTAATTAGTACTCATGTAAATAAAGCATCAATTCCATCTGTTGATCTACTTACAGCACATAAAATGGGTTATTCATGAATACTAGAGGTCAAATAATTTCTTTGAGGGAGTTAGCTGCTATGAAAAAAATTACCTATTATTAAAACATTATCATTTCTATATAGACCTCTTGGCTCCACTATGCATTATGTTTTATAATAATGATAGCATGTTCCAAAGATCATTCATTTGGCACAATCCTTTTTGTAACTAAAATCATATAGTTGCAAAGAAATTGGCTGAGGTTAAATGGAAATCTTAATTAAAACCAACAAAATCAAAAGGGTCCATAGTGGGACAAAACTGATTGTGGCTCATTAGTACTGAAGCCTAATCAAATGAACTGACTGGCTTTAAGTCATCACCCAGCAAATTATGCATTTTGAAATAGTTATTTCTTACTATGGATGTTGCTTTTAAGTGGTGCCTATGTGAAACCAAATATTGGCTTTCAGGAGGCTTTTTTATGTGATTACAAACATCTGGGTAATTCAAATGACAAGAATTTTCCATGGAAATGTTGATATTTTCTGTAATTGCTGTATCTAAAATAAAAGGTGGTTTGATGTTTCTAATAGGTGAGTGTTGGTTTTGATGTATTGATTTATAATCTTTAATATCTGTTCTTTTTGCCTGGCAACCACTTACTAACAAAACTTCTAATTGGTTATTCAAATAAAGTGGGTTATTTTGTTATCTTCAAATTGTTTAGCGTGTTTGTACATAGTATACACATATAATATCAAGAGTGTATTTTTAAATAAGTGAATAAAACAGAACTTATTCCAGTTTCTGTGAACTCCTTAATTAAATAAGAAGAATTTTTCAAAAATAGAAAATGAAGCAGGAAGTAGAAAATATCTAAGTAATAATAACAAGGCGCTCTCACAAAAATCTGCTTTCTGAGAAAATTTCTGGTAACACTGGTAACAATGAAAATGAATGGAAGAAAGGAGAAAGAAAAACTTATCTCCTGCCCAGGACGAAGGGAAGTGGGAGGGCAAAAAGTGGTGGTAGGAGTGAGGTAACATGGTCCAGGGGCAAGGATACAAAAGCCAGAAAGAAACGGAGTAAATAAGAAATGAAAAGAAACTTTAAGGATCTCAAAGCCAGTGAATGAGACAATAGAAGGACAAGCTTATCTTATAATAAAAATGAGACCACAAAAGCAAGTCAACCAATAATTAGAGAGGTTCTTCAATTTTATATGGATAATTTTTAAGGGGATAAAATAAAGTTTAAAATAGGGAAATGTTAAAGAGACTAATACTGAAATTTATTTGCTTTTCTATAAATTTCATATTCCTGCTTTGTTCAAGCATTATGGAAGACTTTGGATGCAAAGATAAAAAGATGTTCGCTCAAGGAACAATGATAACAGCATAGTTTCTTCATGAAAGATTGTACAATGTCCTGTGTGAGCGAAGGGTAGAAAGATGGTATAGTTTGCTGAGGAGAAAACAAATAATTTATTCTGGGACAGGGAAGTTAAACAAGCATTTATAACACAGGATGCCGTTAATCCGATAGGTGGGGACACACTGAGTAGTGCAGAGCCATGGTGTGCATAATGACGTCAGTAAATAGAGACACAAGCAAGCCCCAGATCACTAACAGTCGTATGTGCCTGTGAAGGAGTTCTCGATGGTCGGCTACAGCTGAAGGGAAGCAGCTGGGTAATTTTGAGTCAGAGTGACTTAATCAAATTTGCTATAAAAAGATGAGTTGATGAAAGTAAAAGGAAGAATGAGATATGGAAATATTAAATGCAGGAACATTATTAAAAAGATAATTGAAACTTTACAGGTGAGAAATTATAAAAGCCTTAACCGGGGCAATGGTAATGGACTCAGAAAAGAGGAGATAAATTATTTAAGGACTTCCTGACTCTGGTTCCTCTGTATTTGTGGGTTTCAGGTGCACCCAAGATCCCTTCTTCCCCAATACATCCAAACTACGTTGCCCATTACTCTGGTCTCCCTGATAATTATTATCTCCTATGTGATTTATAATGTGAAAAAAGTTGGAAGTTGCCAATCAGTTTTATTAATGCTTTTTAAAGATTTTCAATAATAAAAATAGTTGCAGTTCCTAAAAGATTTATTTTCTGTTAAAATGAATATCCATTATTTTTAATTAAAACCAGGACATCATTACTTCACTGCTATGTATTTCTGTTCTCTCTGGTCAAGGTAGAGGAAAGAGATACCAATCTGCTATCTAGCCCCTCCCCAACTTAGGAAATTGGTTTGAACTCATTATGCACTACAATGTCATCAACATCTAACCAAGCATCAAGCACTGATTTTAGACACTGGGATGACAAATGTAAGAAGGAGAAAGAAGTCTCTGCCCTTCTACAACTCAGAGTTGGAGAGAGAAATATGATATGAATATTAAGAGGAATAAGTACGTGGTTATCAATCACCTGGTACTATGAAAAAATGCAGGGGATCATAAGGCATGTTAATGGAATGATTTTAGTTCAGTGTATGAACGGGAAGGAGCTGAAAGGGTCTGGTCAGAGATAGAGTGGAGTGAAAGCTTATTCCACCAGAAGAAGTATGTATCTCATACAAAATCCTTCAGGTCTTTTAAATACTGATTCAAGGCTGGTGTGGTGGGAACCAGGGCAGAATGGGATAGACCCCTACTGTAGGGATAGGGGCAGTCGAGGATGCAGAGGAAAGACAAGGCAGGATATTTCCCACCTAAGGTCTTCTGAGTTCATACTTAGACCATGGAAGCACCTTTAAAAATGTTGAACACAGAAGTGATGTGATCCAGATCATATTTTAATATCTGAAAGATACTTAGACACTGATATAAGATGAACGAGAGTGGAAGTGAAATCATTAAAGAAACTTTTATTTTATTTTATTTTATTTTTTAAAAGTGTATAATAGATAGTACATTTAATTTTTGTTTTGATGTAGGCCGTTAGGATATTTTGTTCTGTATTTCTTTTTTTCCTAATCAATTCCATTTATTTATTTTAATAAATCATTTATTATTTAATAAATAATAATTTAATAATAAATAATTTAATTTATTGGTTTTATTGTTGCTCAAGCACAGTTGTCTCCATTTTCCCCACCCCACCCAACCCCACTTCCTGCCCTTGACCCTACCTCACTTTGGCCTTGTCCATGTGTCCTTTATAGATACTCTCACAGGGGAGAAAAGTGAATGGATCCAAGATACACGGTACAAATTAAATGGATAAGATTGGGACAATGTAATGACTCCACTCTAATTTTAACCACCTAGCAAATCCTATCCCATTACATGTCCTAAATTCATTATCTGGAGAGACTGGCTGAGCTAGTTTGTCCACACTTCCCAGGTCCTCAATTTGGAACTGTTTGTATTAAAGGGTTTTATACAGTTATCATTTTGCTTTGCTTTGCTTTGCTTTTCCTTTCATTTTTTTTTCCTTTGAGACTCCATTGACATCTTGTAATTAATAAAAACTGAAAAGCACATTTCTAAATCTTTGCCTTCAGAGATTGATTTCACAAGTATGACTTACATTATAACACATAGGTAGAGGTAATGTCCCTTGTATACCAAAAAGTTTATTGATCTTATAGATCCATGAGAAAAAATGGGGAAGGCAATACATTCCAAGGTCTAAATGAGCAATAGTTACCAGCTGGCCCTAAATAATAAAATGTCATAATGGGAGAAATCTGTAATGGAGTATATAATTCTAGAGAAACAAAGGGAAAGAATATGACTCCAAGACCTTCCTCCACATTCTGGCTGCTTAATTGGAAAATTCAGTACAACTTCCCCAGTTCTGAATGAATATTCCATTTGATTCCCAGTCAGTGTGATTCCCACTTAATTTCTGAAAAAAGGAATGCATATATTTATAAATTATATATAGATATACAGATAAAGATATATAGATATAAGTATCTATATATCTAGATCTATCTATATCTATACCTAGAGCTATTTATATATCTATAGAATAACACTGAGTCATTAGTGTTTATTAGTTCTTAGTTATTAGTGTTATCTATATATCTATAGACAGCTCTATATATAGATACAGATGTAGGGCACAGGCAGCAAACACAAGGCCCACAGGCCAAATCCGGCCCTCCACCTTGTTTTATCCAGCCTGGTACCTTGTTTCTACCTGGTGGCAGTGCCAAGCTCCTTGCCCCTAGTTAAGGAGTATATTTACACAGTCCTAAAATTACATTTGACCCTTTGAAGGCAACTGTGAGGCTGATGTGGCCCCCTCCTGGTGATGATGAGTTTGACACCCCTGATGTAGATATAGAGATAGATATAGATTAGATATAGATATAGATAGATATAGTTGATATAGATATAGAGAAAAAAGGGGAGGGAAAGGAAGGGAAGGGGAGGGGAGGGGAGGGGAGGAATCAACAAAAGAATCACAAATATTCAAATATTCACTGGTTAAGAAACAGTAAATAAGATTTAAGATGAAAGAGGAGCCCTGGCTGGCATGGCTCAGTGGATTGAGCACGGGCTGAGAACCAAAGTGTTGCAGGTTCGATTCCCAGTCAGGGTACATGCCTGGGTTGCAGGCCATGGCCCCCAGCAACCGCACATTGATGTTTCTCTCTCTCTTTCTCCCTCCCTTCCCTCTCTAAAAATAAATAAATAAAATATTTTTTAAAAAAGGATGCTTTAAAAAAAGGTGAAAGAGGGTCTAATATTTTAAGTACTTTGTCTTTTAATTGATTGATTGGTTGATAGTGTGTGTGTGTATGGATATAACTACAAGAGAACACATGAGTAATGAGTGGCTGTATTTTAGGTTGAGTCCTGTCTTCCAAACTAAGGAATAAGTCATGCTCCTTTTTCTTTTCTTTTCTTCCCCCTTTTTTTTTTCTTTTATTGTGAGATATGCTAAATGACTTGCTAACATTTAAGGATATAGTTTATCCTGTGTCTTTGTTTGTACTCTGTTTCTTTGTTGATGTATGTTTTTGTGCTAGGAGGAAAAAATTGCATGTCATAATTATGGGTTGACTTTCTGGGTTTTCAAAGAATATGAAGATGAAATAAATTTTAATTGGAGAATAATTTGAATGACTCATCTGAGATCCTGATTTTTCTAACTTCACTATTTTATCACTCCAAATGGCTTTTGTGTAATTCTTAAAATCTCAGTGCTAAGAGTAGTAATGTACATTCATTTTTTCTCTTTTTTTTTTTTTGCATTGTGCAAAGAAGTGAGAAGCAAGAAGAAATTGTCACTACAGCAATTATGTGAGTCCTTTTGAATTTTATAAGAGTAATAGACACATTCTAATCAGGGTCTACAATAATTTCATTTCAAAAGCACAGATTGGCATATAAAAAGCTAATAAAAAGTATATAAACTGAAATATAGGTCACAGAAATCAATGACAGAGAGGTGGAAATTGCCACTTAAACTGGTTATTAAACTATAGAAATTATTACCTCCTAATGATAATATTTCAAACATCACAGTCTATTAGGTTCTCTTTATAAAATATTTTTTACACTTTTTAAAATAGTTTTATGAGTATCTCTTTCTTGCTTTGGATTGCCTTTATCTTTCTTACTTTTCTAAACTTTAACATTATCACACTTTCTAGGACATTCTTTGGTTCCTGCTTCTGACAACACCAAAACTCTGTTTTATAAAATGACTGTATTTCTCCATGTTGGTGATATTTCTACATTATTATAAGAGTTTGATTAAATGGATGGACCATGTTTATAAAACACAATTATTTTCTAAGGAAATTTCACTTTTTTATAATGTTTACTACAAATTGGTACCTATTTTGTTTCTATTTCTGTCCACTCTAAGTTTCTTATTTTTTAGGCCCATACAATATTTATTTTTTAAATATATTTTATTGATTATGCTTTTACAGTTGTCCCATTTTTTTCTCCCTTTTATTCCCTTCCACTCTATACCCACCCCCTTCCACTGACATGCAGAAAACATTTCCCTGCTATTAAAAGTCAGTGTTTGGCCCTAGCCAGTGTGGTTTGGTTAGATGGAGTGTCATCCCATAACTGAAGGGTCACAGGTTCAATTCCCAGTGAGGGCACATGCCTGGGTTCTGGTTGTGGGTCAATCCCAGTCAGGGCACTTACGAGAGGCAACTAATCGATGGGTGTTTCTCTCTCACATGCATGTTTTCCTCCCTCCCTCTCTCCTTTTCTTCTCTCTCTAAGTCAATAAACATGTCTTTGGGTGAGGATTAAAAATAAATTAATTAATATTTAAAAGCAAGTGTTTATCTTTCAATATACAGAGCAGGCAACTGTAGTTTTGTAGTTGTTTGGGTGGAAAATAATACAATAATAAATAATAATACAAGAATAAACTCTGTGTTTTCCATACTCACATATGTAAACCTGCATTTGCCCCATACTATATATATATATAAAATGTCATTAAGAAGTACAAGCAATATTGGTTATTTCATTCTGGATCTCTTTTTACTACCTGTTTGTGTTCTCTGGTGTTCATATCATCACCTAATTTACTCTCATTTGTGATTTGAATTAATGTGCTGTGTACCTCCATGTCCAGACCAAAAATAAAATGTTAACATTCTTCTAAGATACTGAAATTGAATGCAATTTAATACCAATAAAGCAGTGCCATTATGTTTCTCAGAAATGGATTGACAGAATATTTCTACCTAAGGGAACTGCAGCAGCATATTGATCATGGAAAGAGATTTGGAACTTCCTTAAAAAGAATCCCTTAATGCCTTAACTTAATCTATTGTATAGCTGCTGTAAAGAGAGATAACAGTATAGTGGGTGAAAATCTTATTATTTTTAGCTCACCTGAGGATATTTTCTCATTGCTCTTAGAAAGAGAAGAAGGGGGAGAGAGAAATATTCATGCAAAAGATGAATATCAGTTGGTTGGCTCCTGTACAAGCCCAGGCCAGGGATCGAACTCACAACCTAGGTATGTGCCCTGCCTGGGAATCGAACCCACAATCCCCCAGTTATGGGATAACACTCCAACCAACTTAGCCATATGTGCCAGGTGGGTGAAATTTTGTTTTTTAAAGCACTTAAATTGAAAAAAAAATGACTACAGGGGATAATCCCCCATGTTATCACCATGAAACTTTAGAGACAGCAATCAGCATAATAAGTATGAGTATCCTTAACATATTAACATGAGAAATATAGCAGAATGGAAATTCCTATTCAGATTTTCCACAGCTTCGAAGTTTATTCCCACTATAGCTGTATTCCTTAGAATGCCTGATATTATTGCTCTACACATAGGTAGACAGACCAGTTTTCTATGAGAATGCCCTATATGAATTTCCTCATTCAGAGTTTATAATACCTCAGAAATGCCCCTAAAAGGTGTGAGATAAAACTTCAGAAGCAAAAACACCCAGCCATGTGGCTGCAAATCCCATGCCTGGCAATGCTGTTTGCAATTGTGACATACTTTATATTCTTCCAGTAAAATCTCATTGCATTCACAGTTTTTATAGGCATTGTGGTAATATAATTTTTCACTATTTCATTCTTACTGTGGAGGCAAAGAAAGAGGAAGAAGGTTGGACTCTGTGGAACTACAGAAGCATGACCTTGATTCACTGCCCTACTGAAACACATTTATCAGCTTTGTATGGTCAGCCATAGCATACTGGGGTTCAAACACTGAAACAAACTGAAGGCACTGGTGTATTACATAGGAGTGACTTTAGAATACAAAATTTTTTACTTTTTTTCATGATATATGAATATATATATACTTTGCTATATGAATGAATTCAATGTTCCTTAGATGTCTATATGGGTTTTTTTCCAGTTTTGTTCCTCTTTATTTCTAAGTTACATTTTTACCACCAAAAACAGGAGGGGAGTTATATGGGTCAGTGACATTGATCCTTATTGTTAGGGAAACTCTTCAAACTGTTGATTTAAAAATAATTCTTTAAGCTCACTTTTTAAAATTAATTTTATTGATTATGCTATTACAGTTGTCCCAATTTTTCCCCTTTTCCCCCCATCCACTCCACCAGGCAATCCTCACACCACTGTTCATGTCCATGGGTCATGTGTATCAGTTCTTTGGCTGCTCCATGTCCCATACTGTACTTCACATTCCCATGGCTATTCTGTAACTACCTATTTGTACTTCTTAATTCCCTCACATTGTCACCCATTTCCCCACACACCCTTCCCATCTGGCAACCATCAAAACACTTTCCATATCCATGATTCTGTCTCTGTTTTTGTTTGTTTTCTTTGTTTGATTGATTGATTGTTTTAGATTCAATTACTGATAGATATATATTTATTGCTATTTTATTGTTCATAGTTTTGGTCCTTTTTTTCTTAATTAAGTCCCTTTAACATTTCATGTAATAATGGTCTAGTGATGTAGAAATCCTTTAGTTTTCTCCTGTGTGGAAAGTTCTTTATCTGTCCTTCAATTCTAAATGATAGCTTTGCTGAGTAGAGCAGTCTTGGCTGTAGGTTCCTGCTTTTCATGACTTTGAATATTTCTCACCAATCCTATCCTGTGCAGTTTCCTTTGAGAAATCAGCTGATAGTCTTATGAGAACTCTCCTATAGGTAACTAAGTGCTTTTCTCTTGTTGTTATTAAGATTCTCTCTTTATCTTTAAACTTTGGCATTTTAATTATGATATGCCTTGGAGTAAGTCTCTTTGCATTCATCTTGTTTGGGACTCTCTGTGCTTCCTGGACTTTATGTCTATTTCCTTTGCAAAATTATGGAAGTTTTCTTTCACTATTTTTTCAGATACATTTTTCAATTTGTTGCTCTTTCTCTTCTCCTTCTAGAATGCTAATGATGCCAATGTTGAACCTCTTGAAGTTGCCCCAGAGACTCCTTACGTTATCCTCATTTTTTTGGAATCCTTCTTCTTGTTATTCTGATTGCTTGTTTTTCCTTCCTTATGTTCCAAATTATTTATTTGATTCTCAACTTCATCCACTGTACTGTTGTTTCCCTGTAGGTTGTTTTTTATTCCAACTAGTGTATCCTACATTTCTGAGTGGATTTTTTTTTTTATGTTGTTGAGGTCCTCACTAATTTCCTTGAGCATCCTTATAACTAGTGCTTGGGATTCTGCATCTGATGGCTTACTTATGTTCATTTTGTTTAGTTCTTTTTTTGGAGTTTTGACCTATTCTTTCATTTGGGCCACGTTTCTTTTTTTTAAGATTTTATTTATTTATTTTTAGAGAGGGAAGGGAGGGAGGGAGAGAGAGAGAGAGAGAGAGAAACATCAGTGTGCAGTTGCTGGGGGCCATGGCCTGCAACCTAGGCATGTGCCCTTGTAACAGGGTGCAGCCAAGAGGGGAGCCTCAAATAGGGATCTGTAATAAGATCCAGAAGAGCCTGGAGATAATTGGCTCCACATCACAGGGCCACACCTGCCCAGAATCTGGCAGCTGTAGCCAATTGTGAGAGGGGCCGGAAATGGGGCTTCAGAGGAAGATTGGCGCTGGGATTTAAACCGAGATGCGGCAGCCTTTTGAGGGGGAGAACCATGCGCAGCCCTGAAGGAGGAGGACCACACAGCTTTAGCAGAGTGAAGACTCTTGCAGCCTTGATGGAGTGGAGACTCCCGCAGCCCTGAGAGGGAGAACCACGTGGCTCTGGCAGAGTGGGGACTCCCGTGGTCCGGGGAGAGAGGACCACGTGCCTTTGCCAGAGTAGGGACCCCCTCAGCTTTAGGAGATACGGTACTCTGGACTGGGCAAAGGGGGAAGGAAGGAAGGACTGTGTCTGTTTGTGGGTGCTTTAAGAGACTTTAGGATTTTTGGTGAAGACATTAGGTCCCTACTTTAAGTTTGTATAGCATTATATAAACATTTCCTTTCCTTTTCACAAATCTCTGGCATTGAGAGATGTCTTTCCTCTGGCGGCAGACATAACGGACCTGGGGACTTCTTTATATCATCTCAGGTCCCCCCTTGTTTGTTCTGTAACACCCTGACTGGGAATCAAACCTGCGATGCCTGGTTCACAGCCCGTACTCAATCCACTGAGCTACACCAGCCAGGGCTGGGCCATGTTTCTTGGTCTCTTCATTTTGGCAGCCTCCCTGTATTTGTGTTGGTGTATTAGATAATGCTGCTATGACTTCCTGTCTTGGTAGTGTGGGCTAATATAGTAGGTATCCTGTAAGGTGCAGTGGCACAGCTTCCCCTATCACCCACTTGGGTACTTAAGGTGTGCCCTTCATGTGGGCTGGGTACACCCTCCTCTTATGGTTAAGCCTTGATTGCTATTGAGGTCAATGGGAGGGATTTAGCCAGGCCAGTCAGCTACAAGGATTTGCTCTGTCCATGGACCACCTACCTCTGCCCATTGTTGAAGTTCAGCTGTGCAAGGGCAGGATGGTGGTGCTCCAATATGGTCTGTAGCTATCCACTGGGTGTACAGGTTCTGTAGTTTCCCAGGTGGTCAGCTCCTACTTGTGTTCTGCCCAGTCCCACTCTGCATGAACTATAAAACAATCTGAGATAGCTGCAACTTGTGTTAGGCTTGTAGGTTCCCAGGTAAAGCCAATCTGTGAATCTAGGCTAGCTATTGCGAATGCCAGGCCTGGGACCACTTAGCAAGAGGTGCAAGAGCTGGGGGCTCATTGACACCAATTGTTGCTTGTTTGAGAGGATATAGGAAGTTGAGAAGCTTGAGCCAAGACTAGCCATTCATATGGAAAAGCCACTGTTAACAGCTTGGGTGGGCTCATAAATTGGTGGGGGGAGAGGCAGAGCCTGAGGTGATATCCAGGGCAGGGCAAACAGTGGTAGCCAGGTTGATGGAACCTCAGATATGGCACCCACCTACTGGCTCTGTGGCTCTTTAGCATAAGGGTTCAGAAAAGGTACAGTGTACTCTGCTCACCTTTCTGTTTGGGAGAAAGCTCCCCCGTCCCCACGCTCTTGCCTTGATGCCGGACACTTCAATTTCTTCTTGTACACCACTGGTGCCTTTCAAGCCTCTATGCTGGAGTTCAGAGGCAGTGAGTCTGAGTAAGTCTGTCTGTGGGTTCTTTAAGAGGAACTGCTTGGAATTCCAGAATTTTCTTCTACTAAGTCCCTGCTGGTTTTTGCAGTCAGAAGTTATGGGCTCTTTTCTTCCTGCCATTGAACCCTGGGCTGGGGGGCCTGGTGTGGAACTGGGTCTCCTTGCTCCTGAGATATCCCTCCCCAGTTTTTATCTACCACACATGGATGTGGGACCAGCCTGTTCTTCATTTCTGCCCTTCCTACCAGTCTGGATGGATGTGTGTTTGTTTTTTTTTTTTAATTTATAGCAGTCAGAATTCCATTCAACTCAATTTCTGATTGTTCTGAGTGATGGCTGTTCTATAGTTTAGTTGTAATTTTGATGTGATTGTGCAAAGAGGTGAGCCGTGTTCACCTATGCCACAGTCTTGACCGGAAGTCTTTTCTATTTGTTTATATGCTATGACTTTCCCATGTTGAGACTTCGAAATCCTTGCTAGTATGCATCTCTGCCTATTACACTATTCATTCCTTATTTCACTAGTTCAATCTTTAACACAAATGATAGACTGTACTGATATGTGTATGCTTGCGTGTGCATATGTATGTACTTAATTTTGAATATAGAAAGTTTCAGGTAAAATATATTTCTAAAAAATCTCCCTCCCTTACTGCTTTATAACAAATAACCAACTATAAAAGTCACTGTGTAGCCAGCAAAGGGTGGAAAACAACTTAATTGTTTCTAAGTTCTGAAATGTTCTTTCATGTAACATGCAACATGTAGAATTTGCCAAACCAGTAACTGGAGCATCCAAGAGTTGAAGGCCTTCTGAAGGGCAATCAACATAATCTGGGGTCTGCTCATTGTAATTACCAAGGCTTAAAGCATCACACAGCACACTGTCCTTAAATTAAAAATACTGAATAAATGAGAATGATTTTATGCATAATTTAACTTCCTTTCTTGAATTATCTGTCTTTATCTGAATAGATTAATTGTTAGAAGAATCCACAGGTCCCAGTACTTCTAGGAAATACCTCATGGAATAAGACTTATTGAATGAAAACACTACCAAAATAATGATATATTCAACTATTAAGAAAAACATTGCCTGCTAAAAGTAACTAAAGTAATTCAAGACTCTAAAAAATTGTCATTGAATTATGAATGGTGAAATGTATTGAACTGGGAGGCATTCCCTCATCATACATATTACTTAAATTTGAAAATAAAGCAGAGTGTATACAAGAAAGAGTAGGACAAGAAACTCATGTCCTAGCTACACTGAATAGTGAAGTTCCATTTTATTTGGGCTTGAAAGGAATAGTCAATTTGTATTATATTTATTAAAGTTACAAAAAACATTTCATTTTGAAACATTAAAATTATTTTGAATGCTGCTTATGAAAATGTATTGATCATAAGTTTATGAAGCTCATATATACTCCATAATCTCTGTACCAAATGCCCTATAGTCATTCTCATGCATCTTCATACACACATATACACACCAAATACAGAGAAAAATACAAAGATAAGTATTCAAAAGCTTACCTACACATTTTAATCAATTCTAACATGCTATATACATAGATATCCCACACTGAGGCTACTGATTTAGCCCTTGAGAGTAAAATGCATATTTTAAAATTTGAAATTGTTTTATAATCTCTCACATTAATAATTTTCTTGAATTTATGCAATTGTCATTATTTGACATAACAAAAACCTGTTTGTCCTCAGGTCAATTTGAAAATGGAAATGTTTCTATGTGGCTAATCCATAGGGACCATCTCTAAAATATTTATTTAGAATTGTGATGACACAAATAAAAGTTTTGCCCTTAAATATAAATTATGAGATACCAGGGCTCTTTCCTACATGAGCCCTGGTATCTCATAATTTAGATAAGCAAATGGAACACTTGTGGATCAAATAAGTTAGGAGAAAAATTTTAGACATTGTTTCTAAAGTCCATGAAAGAATATAAATGTAAAATGTTATAAAGAACACAAATTAAGATGCAATGAAATTAGTATTTCAAGTGATTTCAAAATGACTTAACAAGCATATTCTCAATCTGTAAATGTTTCTTCATTACTGGCAATGGCTATCTTGGGAGCTTCGGGTAATTCCTGATTTTTCTAATGGGGAAGTCGAGTCTGTGCAATCACCGTGGGGCAAGCCAGTTATAACAACAGATCTGTAAAAGAAAGTCTACTTTCAGAAATCAGAGAGAATAATTATTTGTTTCTCTTCAGAGAGAAGATCCCTAAATCTCCAAATCTGATTTAGAACAGAAAATTAATTTTGCAATGAATATCAGTATGTCAAGTATATTTATTTCCAATTGAATTACAGGATATGCTCCTTATATCATAAGCAAAATAAAAACGTTCTACCTCAGTCTATTGTCCTATGATTGTGAGTTCAGGGAACTGGTCCCAGCAGCAATCATCCTGGTCATCATTGTTTCCTTTAGATTAGTTAACAAAGAAGAATATGCTGGTTTAGGAGATTTCTACAACATGGGAAGAAGTCAAAGAATTTTTATTTAATTGTCATTTGTGTCCTAGGTGCAATACAGGGATACACGCACACACAGTAAAATACATGTAACATAAAAGTTACCATCCAAACTGTCATTACATACAGAGTTCAGTAGTGTTAAGTATATTCACATTGCTATGCAGCCAATCTCCAGAACTTTTTCATCTTGCAAAACTGAAGCTCTATATGCTCCTTAAACAAAATCTGCCCAATCCTCTTTTGCCCCAGCCCCTGGTAACCACCATTTTACTTTCTGTTTCTATGAATTTGACTACTTCAGGAATTTTATATAAGTGGAATCATGCAGTATTTGTCTTGTGGAACAAGTTTATTTCACTTAGCATAATATCTTTAAGTTTCATTCATATTGTAGCATGTATTAGAATTTCCTTTCTTTTTAAGGTTTAATAATATTTCATTATATGAATACACCACATGTTTATTCATCCATCCATCTGTCAAGAGACAGTTGGGTTGCCTCCTCTGTTAGGTTATTGTGAGTAATGCTGATATGGAAATGGGTCTATAGATATCTCTTTGGGACCTTGCTTTCAATTATTTTGGGTATACGCCCAAGAGTGGAATTGCTATATTATATATGAAAATTCTAATATTTTGAGGATATTGGACTATAACAGTTCTGAGGTTGAGTGGATTCTTTGCTTTGTAATACATTTATCTATTTCTCTACCTTGATTTACCTTCTTCTCCATATCCAATAGCTGAACTAAGCAGAGAAGGAAGAAACTCGGAAGACAAATCAATTGTCAGCTGAATTCATGTTCATAACTGACTTTTCCTGTACTATGAAATTTGGTGTAATTCCTAATATATAAAAATGACACTGATAACTCCTCATTATTAAGGCAGGCAATCAGGGTTCTATGAAAGCCTGTGGATTTCCATATATTTGTGTATACTCTATCACCAAACTTTCTTGTGATAGTGGAATGAATTAGAAACCTGTGCTATCTACAGAATCATAAATGTCACCATAAAGCTGTACTTTCTGAAAAGTAAATGGCTATGAAATAAAGATGACATGATACAGAGAACACTGATGCTTTTAACCTTTGCATTTAGCCAATATCATGGAAATTTGTTGTTTTTTGACCATAGAGAATCCATAAACTTTTTTTTAACATTTCAATTTCCTTTAGGAAAATTATCCATTTGCCATTGGAAGTAGACTGATGGGATTATTAACTATGCTCCCTGCCTCACACTGACCTACAGGAAAGTAAGAGACCTAAGTTAGACCAATCAGATTCATACTCCCAAACTGAGAAAAAAGGAATAGACAACTGTGTGGGAATTTATCAATCACATCAATAGTCTGCAAACCAAAATACTAATAATATGAGGAGTTCTCCAATGTTCAGGATGACCAATTCCCCAAACTTCTTTTCAGTTGGAAAAGGGGAAATGACTATATCTTGCAATATGTATATTGCAAGAATATGATCATGTAAGCAATTCTATTGCAGATGCCACTGCAATTACATAGAGATTACTGGGACCCAGTTCTCTTCTGTTTAATTCTAAGTACACTGCAATATTTATATCACAATGATCATGGAATCTTCTTAATGAGTTTTCATGTATTCATTTGGTTTGTTGATTTTCATATTATATTCACCATGACAAAATCTTTGTGGCTTACTATGGGTTTTCATGAAGAACACATATCTGAAATATCCACAGTGGGAAAATTATTTTTTTAATTTTGACTATATAAGTTTTATTGAGCTATATATCATACATATGTATCATATAGGTTATATTTATTTTATTGTTGTGTTACATATAACAATATATAATATAACTTTATATGTATATACATATACAGAATACAGAATGATTATATATGATAGTTTTCTTCTTTATTCAGTCTTCATAGAATAGTATAGCTCATATTCTGCAAATATACAGGACTCTATATAAATGACTATAAAAGATAAAATAATTCTGGTTTATTTAGCCAATAGATTCATATATTGATCCAGCCATTTACTCATTAAACCAACAATTATTGAGTACCTACCATGTTCCAGCATAATGTTATTTACTAGGGATAAAAAAATAAGTAAGAAATTGATCCGACCTGACTCAATCATGCACATGTTCTTTAATTAAAATTCTTGAACTTTTGTGTTATTTATGGACAAACCTAGGATGATTTGATTTGAGGGTGCACAATATTTTAAATGTTTATGTGACTATCTGAAATAATTCCAGGGATAAATATGGTATATCTGAGCACAATGACTATTTGCTTCTTTCTACTTTACAATGAACTGATAAATAGGGCTGAAATGGAAAGTGTGCTTTTTTGCAAATTCTGAAGAAGAAATCAGACAGATAATCCAGCAGGAGTGTTGACAAGGTTTCTAAAGATGCAAGAAATAATGCATTTTCAAAACTGATTCATAATGATGATAATCAACATTTTTAATTAGGTATATTGTTAATAAAAGATACTAAACACAATAAATGAGTATTAAAATAGTGAATGGTTAGATAAATGTAAAGAGAAATTACTGTTTTTTGACTAGCGATAGATACATAAATAAGTAACTGATTGCTCAATGTATGAAATGAGAAGTGTAAAGTATAACCTCACCCTATTGACATGTCATCACTAAGTATCATGTAAGGAAAAAAAAGTACTAGGATTGATGATTGTGCAGAAGATAAACTGGTTAAGACTTAGACCCAGAGAATAGAAACATACAAAGATTTTGATTTAGGTGAAGGAACTGTCACAAGTCACTAAATCAATATGAACAATAACTTGCTAGAGAATTACGGAATACCTACAGGGTTGAGGGTTAAGATTGGGTATAAAATACACTGTTTTTACTCATTTGTGTATTATTCAAGAACATGTATATTATTCAATAAGCAAATTACCAGTAGCTGTGTATGGGGGCAATGGGGGGCGGGTATCAAAAGTTAAAAGATAGCCCTGGCTGGCGTAGCTCAGTAGATTGAATACAGGCTGTGAACCAAAGTGTTGCAGGTTTGATTCCCAGTCAGGGTACATGCCTGGGTTGCAGGCCATGACCCTCAGCAACCGCACATTGATGTTTCTCTCTCTCTCTCTCTCCCTCCTTTCCCTGTCTAAAAATAAATAAATAAAATCTTTTTAAAAAGTTAAAAGAGAGTTTCTTCCATTAACATGTGTTCTACAAATATTTATTGTATTCTACAGATATTTATTGTGAACTTACTACTAAGTGACAGGCAGTCACAAGGAATAAAAAAATGAGAACAATAGACAAAATGCCCTGCGTTGTAGGTTCCACATTCTGATGGTGTCGGATTGGAGGGAGATTGTGTTTCAGAATAAGAGATTGGGACAAAGACAAAAACAAAAAGAACAGAATGGGGAGAAGAAACAGAAGTAACAGTATAATTGAATTACTATAAATGAAAGTTGAGTTCCATTAAACTTTTATTAGGAATCATTAAACAATATTGAGGACTACTTAAGTACTAATTTAATTTTGCAGAGGTTATACAGAGACATGAAAAATCTAAAACCCATCCTGGAAATATGGTTGAATTAGACATTCATAAAGCAATGGATTATTATGAGTTGAGTAACACCTACAACATTGCTTACATTCTACAAACATAATATGAAGGCAATAAGTAGTTTGGTGTCTGTAAAAAATGTCCAGCTTCTCTCAGTTGATCATCAACCAAACGAAGCAGGACCAGCAGATTTAGAAGCCCAGCCCCTCATTAAGTGTCCTTAATTTCAACTGATATCTGTATATAATCTTGACCTTTCCCTCTACCAGGAAAGAAAAAAATGAGGAAGAACATTAGCTGATAAATTTCCCAACAAATTTCAGATGAGCTTAGTATGGATATAACCCTATTTTTATTTCATTGAGACACTTTTAATTGAACTCAAGTATAGTTTTCTGTTATGTATTCATCTCACCTCCACACACTGATTCTGTGGAAACAAAAAGCTTTCTCTCTTCTAGAAAAAATCAGATTCTGGTTTTGGCTAATGTGTGTTTTTTTCTTAGTTAATTTGTTTTTAAAGTTTGATTCCATTGATCTTCTGAAGTGAGATTTATTACAAACCATAAAGGAAGATCATGTAGAAAGTTCCAACATTTAAATCTCTAGACACCTACATGTTACTTTATATATTTTACATTAACCATAGTGTTTCTGAATTATTGCTGTAATATTTCAGTAATGGGATCGAAGCTTTCAAGGTCAGAACAGCCACATAAGGGGGATGTGCAAAGAGAAAGTGTTAGATCTGAAGAGCGCAATTATAGCTGTTCTAAGGGATTTTTTTTTTATTGAAGAAATGGACCAAATGATAGCATATAGAACTTGAGATCCCAGAAAACACCATGTGGCAACCACACTCAGAGATGAAAAGTGGGTTTCTGTTTCTGTTTCCTTTATACTTTAGCACATAAAACAACTTGGTACCTTTCATTCCAAGTAAAGCTTATATTTAATATCCACAAAGCTTAATGAAAGTGACTTTTCTACAGAAAGATTGATTTAAATGACTTTAATTTGAATTTTTAATCCACATATCACAGCGATATTATTTGTAGTATGTCCAGCAGTCTGCAGGAGGAGTACTGGGGTATGTAAATGTGGATGGGCTCAGCACCCTCTGGTGTGTGCCTCAAACCTTTCCCATCTTACTCTGGAAGATCCTGGTGAGTGACTGGGTACAACCAATAGGAGCAGAACTTGGTGCTTACTCTTTTCTTACCCAATAGGAAACACAACGTTTTACCTATAAATAGTCCTTTCCTATTTTCAGTTGTTCAATCAGTGGCTAAATTTCAGGTCATGGGATAAGTCTGTCTTTCTCATCACAGCACTCTGTTATAACAGGAATAAACACAAAGAAAGCAAAACTCTTAGCAACGGATGCTCAGCTGTAACCCCGCAAACCATCCACATCTGTAAGACGTTCACAGTTTATTAGAAGTCTTTGTTATCTAAATTCCCTTTTGCTCCTCCCACTAGTCTGGTGAAGTAGAGTAGTTTTACTATTACCCTGATTTTGCATCTGAAAACTCAGAAATGAAAAATATATATTACATAGCTCATGATTACTGAGTCAATGGGTGTTCGATCTAGGACCCAAATCAAGATACCCTCATATTAGACTTTGTAATCTTTTACCTGCACTTAGACCTCTTGAAAAAGTCTTTCCCACCCCTGTACAGTACTAGGATCCCCCCAAACCCTAGTGAGTTGGAGCCTGCCAGAGTTATATAATCCTAGAGAAGACTGAACATTCACCATATATTTTTCCTTTTCTAAAGTCACTTGAATATATGTTTAAATATTGATTTTTTTCATTAAACTTTATCTTTTCTTGCACAGTATTATATATAGATATTTATATTTTATTTCTGTGTAAGTAGTAGTTAATAAAGCCAAAGGAAAGAATTTTTAAGTCATATTGCTTTTTTTCTTTTTCATATTAAACATGAAATAAAGCCTTTAGAACTTTTTCATTAAGTCCTTTCATGGAACTATTTTGAAATACAAAAATAAGGTCATATTAATACTATTTAATTGTTGCTGTAATTTATTAAGTCAATCTATCAAAATGCTGTTTCAATGAAATCATTGGACCACAAAATGATTGTTCAGTTTTTTTCATCATTTAACCAACAATGGTTTTTACAATGTTTTACATGTAATTAAATATGCCTGTGAGTCATTAATGTCATCTAAAAATAAAATATCCATAACGTTTTTTATTTGGCAGTAATATAAACATGAAACATGAATGTTCTCAGGTTTTTTGAGAGGCAGAGCTTTTCCTGGGAAGCAATATTTTGCCACTATAGGGTATTTAATTCTTAACCAAACACAAAGCTAATTACTGTGTTAAAATAGTATTTAGAGACTTCATTTTGGCATGGTGTTTTCAAAATTCTTGACTGCAAGATGATTCTAGATGATCAACAGTTTCTACAAATAAACCCATCTTCAATTTAGAATAATTACTAACCTATTCCAAGAAGAATTTCAAATAATAGCCATCATTAATTTAAACAATAATTAAATATATTAAGTAAGGTTGGCACAAGGCCAAACAGAAAGCTAGGATTAACACAGGAACCAAAATCAGTCAATATAGCCAAACTCTCAAAATTGTGGGTTTTTAGTCTTTGTCTTTTGTTTCTGGGTTTCTTTTTTCCTTTTTTTTTTTTTTTTCAGGGTTAGGGGGGAGTTGAAAACCAAGATACTCCCTATAGTAGAATGGACAGAAACACCAATATTCTTAACATAAATTTGTCTGTATAACCATTGTTTATTAGGTCAATTATATCCCCCCTATAAAAAACTTGGTAATTATTGAGCAGAACATCTAAAACATTAAGTAGCTTTTATTTACATAGTACACAAGGAGAGGTATGTTTTCACCATGTCGACTTGATTTCAACAGAAATTCTTCCACACTTAGCTGTTAGTTTTCAAGCAAACCATTTAAACTCTCTTAAGCTATATTTATTCTTCCTTAAGATAAAGGATACAGAAAAATCATAAGCAACATGATTACTACATCCTATTAATAAGTTCTTTTATTTTTAAATCATTCAATCATTTGTTAAACATGTATCAAACACATTATGTGCTAACAGCAGGATACAGAAATTACTATTTCTGTAATAGTAAATACAGAATAGTAAATATGTCTATAAAGAATAAATAGTAAATAGAAATTAGACACACCTTTTGCCTTAAGAAATTCACAGTATTATCAGAACCATAACATCCCCATTGGTTGAAAGCATCATATGAAAAGAATTTCATTAAACACTTTTAACATATTATATTAGTTAATGAAAATTATTCTCAAAGTTAAGATTTTAACATCTACTATAATCTGACCTTTAAGCCCAAGTTCCCAATTGATAGGCAGCATTCTACTGTGGAAGAAAAAGAAAGCACGTTTTAATATAGTAAGAAAAGAGCAATAATTGATTTGCTTACTTGAAGAAATGCACTTTTTTGCTATTTATTTTTCAACTGCATATTGACTTTAGGAGAGGAAAGCAACTGGTTTTTATCTTTCTTTTTTCTTTAAATAACAGACGTTCTCTCACAGTTCTGAATGCGGAAGTCTGAACGCAAGGTGTGTGCAGGGGTGTGCGCCCTCCGAAGGCTCTGCAGGGAACGTTCACTCGCTCCTTCTAGTTCTGCTGGTGTTCACTATTTCTAGGTTTGTGGTACATTAACTCCAGGCCACCTCTGTCCTCCCACGGTTGTCTTCTACGACTCTGAGTCCTCTCCCTTTCTCAGAAGGTAACTCGGTGTTAGATTTATAGCCTACTCTAAATTCAGTATGTCATCTCATGGTCTTTACTAACACATCTGTAAAGACTTTATTTTCAAATAAATTCACAATCTGAGGGTCTAGGTAAATGTGAATTTGGGGCAGGCACTAGTCTATCCACAAAATTTGCAGTCTGTAATTTATTGGTAGTAGCAGAAACTATTTAAAATGCAGCAGTATGCATTCATTTATTAAGTTGACATAATTTATTAAATTCTGGGGCATACATAATACAGAATTTTTCTTTAAGCAAAAGATGCCTTGATATTTGTTCTGCATATCTATTAAGATAGTGATAGATTTGCAACTTTACCCATACCTATCACTGATGTTCATGGGTATGCATGGAGTCCCAAATTCATGAATTATCTTGAAGTCTTACAATCTACTAAAGAATCCAAGCATGCAACAACTAATGTAAAAAACTGTCAAGTTATATGTGTGGTACGGGGAACAAGGTAGAAGAACAAATGCCATGAATAAGTATATCAGGTTCAATTTATCAGATGGACTGGACCCAATTTGGGGAATTGGATTTCTTGAGGAATTTCTAAACTGAGGTTAAAAAATGACTAAGGATTAATTAATTAAAGAGCATTTGTCTATGCTTCTACCATATTTTCTGAACAAATTCTAGTTTAAAATCAGCAATTCCAATTTTCTAAGAATCATGTTAATTATACTTCTTTCATGTATTCACCCATAAAGTATAACCTAATATCCCCAAAAGAGAAACATACTTACTGCTCTGTGATTATACAATGTAACCTTGCTTTTTCATTAACTTCTGGCATTCAGATGCAGCTGGATAGAAAAAGTAGAATGACTTTAAGGACACAAGTAGCACTGATTTAAACTATTAATTCTGGATGTCTAAACTCTTCTGAAAAAAATCCTGTTTTATAATAACATAAAGTTAAAACTCATCTAATGTCATACTAAACCATAGCCCTGATAGATATCAGAAACCCCCCCAACTTATAAGGAAAAGCTTATAAATACTGTATTATCCTAACACAATTATTTTTTACTATTCTGAATAAATAAATCTGCTGTG
The DNA here is from genome assembly GCF_004126475.2 of Phyllostomus discolor. Taxonomy (NCBI): domain Eukaryota; kingdom Metazoa; phylum Chordata; class Mammalia; order Chiroptera; family Phyllostomidae; genus Phyllostomus; species Phyllostomus discolor. Next base: position 32,853,473 of record NC_040911.2, read on the forward strand.
GAATAAATAAGCAGAAGGCCCATACAACAGAATTTATTTATTAAAAAATTGTCTATTTATTCTTACATGTTTAAATTTTAGCCTTCTTCAAAGTACTCTCCATTTGATGCAACACCCCTACCGAGATGTTTCCCACTGCTCAAAATAGCTTTTGAACTCACAATTTTGATGTTTTAGTGCTTCTGCCATTTTTGTGTTTCACCACTTCCACATCAGCTAAATGTTTCCTTTTCAGGATTTTTTTTTTCATCTGGGAAAACAACAAGAAATGTCATGTGGGGTGAGAGTGGGAGAATAGGGAGGGTGGGGCATGGGGACCATGCCATTTTTGGTCAAAAGCTGCTCAACACTCAGTGCAGTGTGGGCAGGCCCACTCATAAATCACCCACCATGGAATGGGCAAATGCAGCCTCATTTTTTTTGTCTTCAAAAAAATTAATTGAAGCCAAATGCAGCCTCTCATAATAGCACCAACTGGTACACTGTTATAGATGGGTTCCTAGAACACTCATCTAACAGAGAAAACCTGTACTACAAGGGACCCACCCTCCAGAAGATAATCTTTTTTGGGGGTGTCCCCCAAATATATATATATATATATATATATATATATATATATATATATATGTATATATATATGTATGTATATGTGTATATATGTATATGTGTATATGTATATGTGTATATGTATATGAATATCAGGTAAGGCTTCTACTACTTATAATGCATAGTAGGACTCCTAAAAAATTACTGCTTTTTCATGTTCTTCTGTTCCTTGAACACCTATGATAATTCTGAGAAAACGGATATTTTAGAAGAGTCTCTACATGCTCATTTCCCAAAACAAAAATAATTGAACCAGAAATCTTCTTGATTGAAGCATTCAGGTTTTATTAACTATTTTGAAAGTAGTCAAAATACCTGAGTAAAATTGTCCCATATTGAAAAATGTCTGTTTTCTGATAATATGGTTGATTTTTTTCTATAAATGGCTTCCCCACAATATGCTTGAAAGCTAGAGAAGACAGAACTTAACAAATAAGCCTCTATCATAAACAAGCAAGTCCTTATGAAACAAAGAAGTTAAGAAGAGGAAGGTGACAATTCAATTTAGTTTAGTTTAATCAAACCTAATTATATTCATATCTCTATTGTGCCAGTTCAAAGCTTCCATTAGCTAGAGATTGTTTGAATCTTGTTGACCTCATCAATTACACAGTCAATTGAAACCTTGTTTCCAGAATGATTCAATCATAACACATAATTTAAAAGACTCCAGAAACACTATTTTTTGTTGGTTTAGGAGAGTTTTGCATATATCATTTGGCAAATATTGCATTAATTCAGTTAAATGCATGATGATATTTTCACCTTTCTACTTTCAACATTGAAAATCAACGTAAAAAAAGACACTTGATTATATATATCTCTCACAGCTTCTTATTGGGAACATTTTTCTCCTTTATTAGCATACCAACTCATTACCTAGAACTGGGTGTACATTTGCTACATACATCGATTCCACTAGTGTCTGGAAACCAAACTTCTGACTTGCAGACTGAAAAATTTATTTAAATTTTGATCACAAGACATAAGTCAACGACTGTTCCAAGCACTGATTTGGGATACACGGGTACATGAGTAGACATTTCTTTTCTACTGGATCTGCTTGTACCTTAGATTAAACGATTCTGCAGAACATTTTAATAGCACTGTTAAAACTGTTATAAAAACTGCTGAAATTTATTGGATTCTCTGTACCTGGGACTGGTTAAGCATTCGTCATGTACTAGCTCATTTAATCTTATATAATGTTACTGGGAAAAGGTACATGGCAAATTCAAGTAATTTGCCAAATCTAAAACAAAAAGTGATTAAAACACCTTCTTCATGCTACAGTTGAATTATTAGTTAATATGTTTATGTATTGGCAGGTATATTATTGATCCTTCTGTCTATACTTTGATTCCTAACTCCTTCTAATGTCTAAAGGATCTTGTTGGTTCTTTTTTCTTTTATATAAAACTTCTCTTTTAACTGCATACTTCAGATTAACATTTAAATATGCTTATCTCTTACCTAATAATCAACATTAAATATAAGAATACATTAATATTGTATCCTGTGTTTTTTTCCATTATAAACTCTTTCTAGGAAATTTTACCCTTTCCCAGAGCTTGCTCTACCACTGATATTACAATAACACCAAATTTATATCTTCAGTGTCTAACCCTGGGTACTATGATATGACTGACCCATAACATCCCTTAATTCAGTGAATGGACTTTTCTCAACCCATTTTTTTGCAAGCCAGAACACAGAAGTCGCCCTACTTTCCAAGACTGTCTTTACTCTACCACAATATCTTATAACTTTTGCTAATTCTCAAATTGATTCACTTATTGCTACCTCAGTGACATGACCCTAGGGCAATCTAGGTCCCTCACCCCACCCCCATGCCACCAACTTGGAAAAAAAATAGCCTCCACACAGATTTCCCTTCTTGTACTGCTCCATGCTCTAATTTATTCCTATCTATGTAACTCAGATGATTATTTCAAAACATAAATTTAAGATGGACACATCTCCCCTGTCAGAAGCTTTAAATATCTCCCATGACAGAGACCCTGAGCACAGCCATCAAGGTCTGGTGTGATCTGGTACCTCACCACTGGCCGGACCATATTGTATGATGCCGTCCGTCTCTGTCCGCCTCTGCTCCACAGTCACCTTTTCCTCTTCTCAGTTCCATGTTCCTCCACACCGACACTCTGCACATGCTAATCTCCCTGTGTGGAGTGTTTCTAGATCACACCTCTATTTTTGCCTCGAACAACATACTGCATTTCACTTCCTCGGGGAAATCACACTGTGAGCCTCAAAATAAGTGAGATCTCATTTACATCTTTTAGAAACCCAGTGTATGTATCTTTTTATACTCCTAATGAGTTCTAATACATTTATATTTATACTTGTTATTAATATCTATCTCTCTAACTAGAAATAAAGCTCCATGAGGTCAGCAAACATGACTTTTTAGCAAATTTATATCCCTGTTATTTAGAATATAAATAAGACTTTTATAGATGCTTAATAAACACTATATATGAATAAAAAAGTAAGTTAAAAATTTTTATTTTCTACTACTTTGATAGATTTCCCATCATAAATATTATATCGTCTAGGTTTCATTTCAGTTTAAAATAATTTTTCAGTATAAATTTCTAATTCCTTAGGTAAAATTTTTAGTTGAGGGTCTCAGAAAGAACAACTGTTTCAACATAGGAATTATAACTCAGAGAAACTCAGGAGAATTTTTCGCAGAATCTAGTCTATTATTCCTCTACTTTCTTCAGTTTTCTAAGAAAATCATTCTTACCTAAAATTTGCTAGCACTAAGATGTAATGGACACAATGCATGTGAAAGTCTTTCTTAGAAAATGAACACAAAGAAAATGAAAAAGAGTGATTGACAGAAATGTGAATGCAAGAGGACAGAGAATAAACTGTGAAAGTACCTGTCTGGATAACCATATGACACTAAATGCTATTAAAGGTGACAATAGCTTCATCATTTGTCTACACTGTCTTTTATGCAAAATGCACTCAAACTAGACCTGCAGTGACCTCTCCTTGGGGTTTTTGAATGCCTCTTGAATTTGTTTTATATTTTATTCATTTTTGTGGTGACAATGTGTCATGGGCAAAGGTTCATGATATAGTCTTTCCTATAAGTCAGCTGGGCAGCTGCTCAGCTAGCCACCTGCTGAGCAGCCCAGCACCAAGGAATAGACAAGATTCAGACACAGTAACTGTGCTATTCGCTCAGCTTTCATTGAATGTAGGTTCACTCAAAGTAGAACATCAACATACATTAATATCCTATTCACACTCTAACAATCTAAGAGAATCACAACATACACACAAAACAATCAATGGGGGATAACAAACCCGAGTCCTAGAGGCTCAGTCTGCATGTCTTAGGGACAGCATGGTGGGCACAGGAGTTGTTGGCATCTCACAAGGAAGGATCTCTGGAGCCAGGCAGACTGCAGGGTAGACAGAGTCCTCTGACACTCAAGCATGGCAGAGCCTCTGGCGGCAGACGTCGAGGGATATCACTGTGGCGTGGAGCAGGACTCTGGTGTGTGGAGCTCGGCTGTCTCAGCAGTGGTCTGGAATCTGCTTCAGTTATACCTTGAAAGTGGTGCATTCCACCCTTCTATGTCCTTTTGATAAATGTCTTGACACCTCTAATGCCAAGTGGGGAATTTGCCCAAGAGCCTATGGGTGGTACATATCTGTTCTGCTTGACATCCCTGAGGGCAAGGGTAGAATTTCCCCAGGAGCCCAACTAGTGGGGCCGGGGGTTAGGGCACAGTCCTGCTCTGCACACATGGCTATTCTGATCACATGTGCAGATATCTTAGATGTGTCCCCTTGCAAGATGTGTCTGGCCTGACTTAGGTCATCTCCCTCTTGGACCAAAGTGTCATGGCTGACTAACAGCCATTTTGGTTGACATGACACTACTTTGTTTTATATACTTTATTCTGTCTCGACCAGACCAATGCCATTTTGTTGATCCTGCTCTGCACACAGTGGCAACAGTATCTATATAATAATATAAAGATTGTAGACACTTTCTGTGTGATATTTAATTTAGGTCATTCCTACAAAGTTCTCAATACCCCAGACAACAGTGAGTTTACCTATCTCAATGTATGCATTGGGGACAAGAGCTAAAGTAATAAAGGAAGAGCTTCAACAGTTTAGAAGCAATTCTTGGGCTCTCTGTTAGGTGAAAAGAAAATCAGTCATAATCATTTAAGGAATGAAGGTGAAAATGGAAGTACTTCCTGGATCACAGGTCATCCAGCCTAAGAAATCTTACAGAAGGAAGAGAGAACATGCTATTGAAATGCTCTGGATGGTGCTTTCTCTGTCCTCCACCTATTCTATATTTTTCCTCAAAGTGTCAGACTATACACCCTGAACTTCTTGTTAGTAAAATGAAGTTAAGTTACCCATAGAGTTTTGCTAGATATGGGGTTTCCAATCCTCTTGACTCTGCAATCTAGAACCACTAGATTTTGTCTGTTTTTTATGAAATGTTGAATGCAAAATCTTGTTCACAGTGAGTTCTATAATTCCACGTAGATTTGAGAACCCAAATGTTAGAGTTATATATAGCTTTGACATAAACAAAATCTCAGTGCTGAAAATGGACCAAAATTTTTTCAGACTTCAGAACCACATGCATACTGATATTCTAAGCATTAAAAGGGAAAAAATCCAACTGATTATTAAAAAGTAGTGTCCCACAGTTGCTATCTAAAAATGGAAAATAAAGGCTACTTTAGGAGTTTTCTGGCTTCTTATCATGATAGTCTTTAATCATGAATCAAACAACAACAAGATAAAATTGATATAGAAAGACATGTTTAAGAACCTCACGAATGGTACAGCATAAGAAATATAATCAATAACATTGTAATACCTATGTATGATGCCAGGTGGGTACTAGAAATATAAGGAGAGTGCTTTATAAACAATATGATTGTCTAACCACTATTCCGTACACCTGAAACTAATACAAAATAGCATTGAATATAATGTATAATTGAAAAAATGTTAAAGTTAAGAAAAAAGAACCACATGAAAGAGAAACATCTTTTGAGTCCATCTATTTTTAAAACCATTTTTTATCTATTTAATGAAAGTAAGAGCATGTACACCAAGAACTATTAAATTGATCTAAGTGAGTAAGGTTAAAACAATGGAAACACTCTTTAGTAAAAGTTTACTACAGGAGGAGAAGCACCTGGCTTGGTAAATGCACTTTGAGTCATAGGTGACTGACACTGAGGCAAGTAAAGAAGGCGGTGCTTCTAGTCATTTGAACAAAGCATGAAATCTGCCGAATATGCAAAGTGCAAAAACATGGGAGCTGCCAAAGGCAAGAACTGAACAAGGGAACGGCCTAATCTGTATTGGAATGCATCACCCGTGTGGTGGAAAAAGAAAGGGAGACCCAAAGTGGAAACAGTGCCTGGAGGATCAGCAGAAAAAAAATCAATAATAAATTTGGTGTGTGTACTAAGGGAGAAAAGTCTGTCCATTGCATTACTAAATGGGATTTGGTTCAACAGTGGGACCCAGGACTTTGTTTGGTGTGATAAATGGCATGCTATCAATGAGCGTATTTGGAATTTTCAAGATTAAACTCACCTGTGGTTCTTGGGCAGCAAGCACGGAACGGATGAACCTTTGCAGTATTTTCCAGCTTGCTGCTCTTTTTTAGGACCATTTTCCCTAAAATACTTAATGAAAATAAAAAATATAAAATCTTTTGAACAAACACACTCACATACACTTGACTTACGGCATAAAATCTAACGCAGAACAGTACATGTGCATTGATATTTAGAAAAGTTAATCCATGGCCCCCCAGCAGTAGCTGGGACACGACATCTGTTATGACACAGAGGCAGGGAGCCATGTTCTCAATCAAATAATGCAAATTAAATCAATACAATTAATTGGATACTATAGTGAAAAAAATATTAAGCAACCAGCATCATAAATCATAATAAATTCTCTAGGATGCAGATCCAGAGCCACTGAGAGGAAATATATCATGACGCTTGGTTATCTATAAATCAACAGACAAAAGGGGAGGAGAAGCATAGGAAATATGTTATATTTCTGCTATAGTCTCTTTTCTACCCTTATATCAGGGAGTTCAAATGGATTATTAGCTATAATCACCTTTTAATCTTACTGTGATCAGACAATGTTATATAAACTTGTACATTCCCTCTTTCTTATATACCTAATTATACACTGTAAGTTGAGCACAGGATCAGCTGGCACTCATGAATAATTCAGTTTTATTAATTCATTTATATCAAAGAGAGTAAATTAAGTACTTTGTGCAAGTTGACCTAGTGAAATTCACTTATACTATTGAACATGTTTAACTTATATTTTGGTATAACTAAATGCATATCAAAAAAAAAAAAAACATGGTCCTGTATAAGATAATGCCACTGTAATATAAGCATTTCAATAGAGACATCATAATGTTAACAAAAAGACAAAAAATGGTGTGGCTCTTATTGACAAGGTTGAAATGAAATCTTATATCTTTGGTTTATTCATTTAATTTTTCATTAAACTCATTCAAAAAATTAAATTTATTGGAATACTACTCTGTTCTAAACATAGTACAAAGTGTTTCAAAAATAGTCTTTTTCTCAAGTTGTTTAGAATGTGGTAGAAAAATACTATGCAAACAAATATATGATTATAATAAAATGTACTGTGAGAAATAGAAACACAAGATACTATTGGAGCAATTAGGATGTTTCAGATATAAGACTCCACATGTACAAAATACTTATGTCACAAAAGAACATGAAATTCCAAGGGAATTAGTGCTAAAACTAAAGTGAGTGATGTGGGAAGAGGTAAGACTAGGAGAGTAAGTTCCAGTTAATGAAGAACTGTTTATTTAATTTCAGGAAACAGAGACATTGATCTGTAGGCCCTGAGAGCCAGTAAAATATTTGAGGCAAGGAAATGACACCATGGGATTTATATTTAAGAAGATAAATTCTGATAACTATACAAAATAAATAAGCATTAGACAAGCTTGAAAAAATATCAGGAAAAAGGAATGTTTCAGAAATTTACAGAAAATGATAAAATAAAAAATGAGGGAGTAACACAGGTATTGGAGAAGGAAACAGAACCAAGAAATAGAAGAAAGTAAAAGCAACAGTAAGGGAAAGGAATGAATCAAGAATGATTCTTGCTTGTAGAGTTTGGGGGTTGGCCATTTGATGGATTGCTGTGTTATTCATAAAGATGGGAACACCAGTGACATTGCAAGTTTGGGTAAGGTAAAATCAGTTCAGCTCAGGGCATGTTGATTTGAAGTGTAAGTGGAACATTAAAGTGTATGTACTCCACAAATAACTGAAACATGTACCTGAAGCAAAATAAAGAAGTCTGGACTAAATTGAAAGTCATCAGCATATAGGAACTAATTAAAATAATGGGAAAAGATACTATCATTCAGAATGAGTACACAGAATAGGGGCTGAGAAGCATATTGATGGTGAAACATAGAGGGACTCCAATATTTGGGGGGCTGGAAAAAGAAAAAAATCCACCTAAAAAATTAAGAAAGAACCCTAAGTAAAGGAAAAGAGAAAACTAGGGAATTTGTCTATAAAGCCAAGGAGAAAAAAAGAAAAGAAATGCTGGGGTAGTTTGATCACCAGAGTCAATGTTATAAAAGCTTAAATTATATGAGAAGGGAAAAATTGACATTTTATTTAACAATTTTAAGTAGTTCTTATAAAATTGGGGTATAAAATATCTAATGGTGATGATGAAATCCAAATTTGAAAGTGATAGGTTTAAGATGTTATGAAAATTAGTTTTTCTCCAATAAGCCTGCACTCAGCAGACAGGAAAAAGGTAGTAGGTAGATGGAAACACGGGCTCCAAAGAATAATTTTATAGACGAGAATCATAAAAAAGAGATACTTTTTGGAGCAAATTATTTAGGAAAAATAAGGTGGTATTCAGAACCATGGCTGAGAATTAACCTTTAAGCACAAAAGAGCCATCTCTTCCTCTCATAGAACGGTTAAACAATGACTCTAGGTAGACACTGAAATATATTTGTGGGGCACAAGGTGTGAGGGACCCATGTGTTTTCACACCTGATTATCCAAAAGTTCTCTGTAGAAAAGGAGGCATTATACTTTGATAACTGAGAAACTGGAATATGTTAGGTAAGCTTGAGTACGATAATGACTATTCATAAGAGGTATTATAAGAATTAAAAAGAAGGTGAGAAGGACAAATAAAATGATTGCTTATGGAGAACTAGGTGTCCAGTGAGTATGAAGACAACAAATGTGTAATATCACCAATCTGCAAAGATTAGGATTTTCCTCTAGAAACTCTCAGAAAATCCTAATTTTTTAGGTGGTAGATGGCCTGATTGAGTAAATTAGAAGGATTTTTATGGTACTTAGGCCAAAAAATCATATAAACAAGCCAGGAAAATCATCCAAACAAAAACAAAAATCAAACAAACAAGCTGCAAAGAAAATTTTTGTATGATTCACCACTGAGGCTGGGATTCACAGGAAATAGCTGAAACAATGAAAATAGGAGAAGAGTGAGGGAAGAATTCAATATCCAAAGACACAATAAAGATAAAATGCTACATACTGAAAGTAATGAAGTGAGAAGCTGAAAAGAGTGGAGGCTGTGGTTAGAGATTAATATTTTATAGTTTATTATATTAGAGGTAATAAAAATATGTGATGATAAAATCCAGCTGTGACGAGGGATGATGGTCTAAAGTAGGGTGAGAGAACTGGAATTCAGGAAGTCAAACACCTATGAAAAGAAGGCATCCTGTGGGCTAGATATATATTCTTTGAGCTCATTATGAGGGTTGTTTGGATTTGAAATAAAAGAAATACTATGTATGATGCATGTGCCCAAGGGTCTCAGCAGATAATAGGATCAAAGAATTATAGAGGCAAAAATGTAAAGATAGGGGAGTTTTTGCATGAACTAAACAGCAAAACTCAGGAAGTAGCAGTGATAATTAAGAAAGAGCAGATTTCAACTATGACAGCTTGGTAAATGGAGTGGGAATAAATGAATAATATCCTCTGCAGGAGAAACTGGAAGGCATTGGGGAAGTCAGATTGTAACTAAGTCCAAATGTTGAAAAAATATTTGGAAGGAACCAGAATTCTACGTGTAGCTGTGAATGGCAAATTATAACGTATAGAGAACAGCCATAGGGCTGGGAGAAAACAGCAACGTCTGAATAATGAAATTTAGTGGACTATGTTTGCAAGTTTTTACTTTAACCTAGGAACATTGGGGAGAAATCGAAAATTTTGAACAACAAAGTGGCATAACCTGATTTGTAATTTAAAACATTATTTAATTTAAAACTTTAGTGAGAATAGATTGAGGGAAAATGATGCTTGTGGTAGAGAGAATAATTTAGGAGGCCATTGTAGTAAACCAGAGGAAAGGTGGTGATGGACAGATTTAGAGTCACTGACTGGGATGGGGAAAAGTGGGTCAATGTAAGAGGCTCTTCAGGGTGATTACTGGACAAAATTGTCATATCAAACTCACTATTCTCAGGTGATAGATGAAAAATACTGAAATAAATGACACTGAGGCTAAGTTTTGTTAAAAATAATTATATAGGTTTTATATATGGATTTCCATTATCAGTTTCCTGAACCATCCTGTGTCACAGACTCTAGAAGCTGTAGTATTTCCCAGAATCCTTTGTCAGCATGTTCTTACTTTGTATTGCAATAATGAAAGTAATGCTTTGAGATTCAAAAAACAGAAGAGAAGAATATATATTTTCTTCCTTTACAGCAGTGATTTTCAACCTTTTTCATTCATGGCAATATAAACTAATTACTAAAATTCTGCAGCACACCACAAAATATATTTTTTACCAGTCTGAGCCCCCCCCCCCCCCCAATAAAAGCTATAATTTTGATTCATTCATACCAGTGGGCTATTGTGGTGTTGGCTGTTATATACTTTTTTTTATTTGATAGTCCAAGGGAAAAGAGGTCAGTGCCCCAGACGAAATAGTCAAGTATTGCGTGTTATAAAAATTTTTATGGAACACCAGTTGTTGCTGCTTTAGAAGCTTCAAGAAAGGGCTAACCCACTACATACATGAGGCTCCCATCAGTCTCCTAAAAATCTCCCTTGATTCTGGAACTTCAATGCTTCAGGAGCCTGAGATCAATAATAGTGATCTCCCCCAGCATTTGTACTCTCTAGCTGCATAAAATGCAGCAGTGGTTTCCTGGCCTGTTTTGGGATAACTGTTCATATGTGAGCTTCTAATTCCCTCTGAGATACCTGGAGTGATTCCTGTTTCTACCTAAAGCCTTGACCAATGCAGACTCTTGTAATATAAATAGCTCGCAGTGGTGTTGTTACAGAAAAGGAGACTCAGACAGCTTTGGGGTTTATGAAGTGGAGTTGTATTTATGCATGCGGACCCAGAGGAGACGGTCTCCAAATTCTGGGCCCCGAGCTCAGGCGGGGGCTTGCTTATATTCTCGCAGCAAAGGCAGAAGCAAGAGTAGAGCGCAGTCTTGGGAGGTTGGCGTTGCGCAGTCGCTGGCGGGAGGCGGGCTTACAGAAGCAGAATGCAGAAGTTAGCATGCGATCTTGAGATTACTGTTATCTGAGAATGGCTATTGCTCAGTTACGTCCTGTCACAGTGTTACCTACATCAGGGGTTCTTGGAAACACCCAAGGTGAAAATTAAGCAAGTTTACCACACAAAAATAGAATGCATATAAAAGGTTTATTAGAGCTCAGAAACAGCATCCAAAGAAAGAAAATGCTGCTCCCCAAACAAAGGCTGAGGACACTTTTAAAGAAGTTGAGGCATGAAGTCAAAGCGACAGGGAATATTTGGTGCTTGCTCAGTACAACTACAGGTTTATTCATAGGTCACATGTCTCATTAGCATGCTACACCCAGAGGTGTGTTTCTTTATTATTAAAATGAAGATCAGGTCACACAGTGACCACCTGGGGCTGAACTGCACATGCTCATGCATTAGGGTTGAGAAAGTCTTTTTGGCCAGTGGATAAAGCTCTACCCTATGGTTGCTGCCTCTGCTCTGTCTGCTTGATAACTGCATGCAGGGTCTGAGGAGCAACCAAGTGAAATTTCAGTCTTACCAGGAGAGGTTTGGCCTGTTTCAGTGGGGAACTGGGATTGATGATCTGATCCAGTGTTATTTGAATATAATAATGAGACTAATGCTAATGTAAATGAAATACTAGTAGGCTCCAGGATGTCTGTTGTTGCCTGGAAAGACATTTCTTCAAACTTGGGCTTTGGTAGACCAGGTGATTATTGCAACAGAATGTAAGCACTATGAGAAGGCTACTTTTGGCTATGTAGTTAGCTTACAAAAGTAATTTAAAAATCCAAAGCTTTAAATTTCTGGCTTGCGGCAAGACCAAAACAATGCAACAAGGGTCTATTACTGTTTCTACAGAACCTCTAACACCCTGGAATCTCACAGTTAATGTTAACTATAAAACCAAGGTTAACCATTCAGGGTCCTAAATTACAATTTGTTGATGTTGACAGAGTCATTCACAGACTATAAGGTTCTTATATGAAACACAAAGCATTGAATGAAGGGAAATGTGACAGAAATTTGGAAAGGAGCTTTTAGTAAATTCTTATGATTCTGAATACAAAGATCCCAGAATTTTACTGTCTTCCCTGACAGCAGAGTCAGTGCCTTTACATCTGTCTTAGATCAGTTTCCTCTTGTTGCAAGATGCTATAATGAGACAATTAGCTTCATCCAAAGAGTTTCTGAATCTCCTCAAGACCCATGACTGTCAAATTTCAGTGCCTACATGCTTATTTAAAAAAAGAAGCCAAATCCCAGTTTATTCTAAAGAAATCCATTTCCTTCCAGCTTGCTCTGGAAAAAGAGAACATATAAACCCAAATAATTGTAATCATTCTGTGAATTTATGTCAAAGAAAAATTGGAGAATAGGTGTAAGGATGGACTTTGAGGGAATATACCAGAAAAGAAGACACAATAAAATGCAGGGATTTTGATAAGCAAGCTTTGTCTCCAGTTCACCATTTTAAGTTTATCCTACTGATTGGATCAGGGAAGCAGAAGTAGCAAATGCCTTAACTGACCTGGTAGGAAACATGCTTATTCTTAAAAAAACTCAGAAGTCAGAGGCATGTCGCCTTGATAATATTATTAGTCATCTAAGAATTATCAAAATGTCCTTCCAAAACAAAAGACAAATTACTGTACTCCTCATAGCCCTAAAATAGTGATAAGACTTATTTGCACTCTTGGAATTATGCAAGGATATACCATATTTAAGCATGCTACTCCTTACCACTTACCGAGTAGCCCAAAGCCACGGGATTTGAGTGAGGATCAGAGTAAGCAAATGTTCTGCGGGTAGTAGAGACTTGATCCAAGATGTTGACCATTTAGACCTTGTGAAGTAGAAGATTCAAAGATGCTCAAAGTGTAATATCTATCACCAATAAAGATGCAATACATTGTCAGTGTTCATTTGAATGAAAGCATCGCCCTCTTCCACAAAGACCTATTTTCCCTTTGAGAACCAATTCCTGGATTTCTATGAACTAATTAACATATTAACTAATTTAATATTTTATTCTGCTCTTCTTCCCACATTATTTTATACGAAGTACGTGGATAGCGTTTTTATTTAGATTTCTATTTTTTCTTTTAAATTATAGAATATAAAAGTAGTTGGTGACAGAACAAAACATATAGCAATTATTATACAAAGATGGGTACAATAACTCAAGAATTTGTGCTCTTTTTTTTTATTTTAGGGGTATAGGACTATACAGCTTCATATATATAATACTGTTAAACCAGTTAGAGGGATACATGCTTTTTCTTTTATTATTTTCTAAGAGTTCAAATGTAAATACATAGAAATATCTCGCAGATACCAAAATGTTGATATTTATCTCCATCTCCATGATTCTAAACTCTTCCTTGTAACACAGGATTTAGAACCCTAAAAAAATACACTTTCCAGGTTTTTTTGTCAGCACAAGTCTAGCTTAGATCTTGATTATAGGCATTTGTATGAAATTAGGTCAGCAGAAAGCAGAAGCAATTTTCCCTTCAGTAGTGGCTGATACGTGTGTAGCCCGGGAGTCAGTAGAACTTGCAGAGGCAGCCTGGCTGTCCTCACATCATTCCCCTCAGTTCAGCAGATAGCTGAGTTCACAGACTGTTGGCGCTTCCTGATCTCCCCAAAGCCACCAGTGCTTCTCCGACCTTCACTCAGCCAGCATTTCCAAGGGCTTGGTAAGAGTCTAATTCCCTGTGTTAAATCCTGTGTGCCACAATATTTAGATTTCTGATTAAACTCTGACTTTATAATATAATAATATGGAAGAAAAGTGAACTCTAAGCAATTTTAATAAAGAAACAAATAAATTTGGCTTAACAGTTGTGATATTTGGTCCTGACATGATTCTCACAAGTATATCATGTGTTCACATTTCTATTGTCCTTCATAACCATTCAGGCCTTTAAGGGAAATGTATCCAAATAACTTTTTTGTATATATATAATTTGCTAACCCCACATTTTTCTGGGATTAAATAAAACACTGCTAAGACAACTAATCAAGCCAAAAAACAGACTATTTTTGAGCAACTGCTGAAAACACTTTACAGTTTTAAAGGTCAGGCAGCAATTAACAGATATGCATGATTGTCACAAATCACTCAAAATAATCTTCCTAAAATTCAGTTTCCTCATAAGCAACAGGAAGATAATACCTCACAGAGAAAGTATAAAAAAAATAAATGAAAGAATATATGAACAAATAGCATTTTACCAGTAATTTGCAGTATAATTGATAGTTATTGTTTTGCTACTACTATAATGTGGATTTATAATATTTTTAAACATTTTAATCATTATTTAAACAGATGTGCCTTATAATGTGGTGATTTCCTCATGATAAATTTGCCATAATAAAATGAAAAATGAAGAATACTTATGTAGCATTCCTTCTGGAAAGCCTCTTAAAAGGAATTCTACCAGCACTGTTGGCAAATAAGAGGTTTCTGAAAATGTATTCTAAATTGGTTCCCCAGCTGTTTCCACCTTGTGACAGCCACCACAAGGTGCCAGGAACCACTGCTCTGGACTCTCATTCTCTCCACCTGGACCTGGTGGAAAGGCCAGCTGAGTAGACTGGCAGAGTGTGGCTGGTGAGAAAACTGATGATGATATAAAATGTCCTCACAGTATATTCATGGCCACTAATCTCAAATGGTTCCTTGATGTTGCTGAATTTTTATTTTACATTTCTTTAATCTATTCACTCTCTTTATTGGCATTGCACCCCTTTTCCTCTCTCTTGAAATTTTGACAGCATATTATCCCTCTAGAAAACTTGTTTTATTTAACTTAACAATATTTTGTATTAAACGTAAGGAGAATTTCTACCAGCTCTCATCATATCTACACTCCTACATGCCTTCTTTCGGCTCTCTCTTTTTTCCTCTTACAAATAAATTGTCCTTATTCCTAAGGGCAGCCTCCCCAATTTCTGTACTAAATATTATATCTTTTGGGCTTTTTAATGATTGGAGTCCAGTATCTCTCTAAATATCAACTTATCCTTCCCTATTAGATTATATATATGAGTATACAAACATGTTCTTTTTTCTTCCATGTGAAGAAAATACCACAAACTAGGTACCTTAAATAACAGAATTTTTTTTCTAATAATTCTTCAAGCTAGAAGTTCATACCCAGATTATTGGCAGTGCTGGTTCCTTCTAAGGGCTGGGAAAGAGACTGTCCCATGCCTTAGTCCTAGCTTCTGGTGGTCTGCTGGAAATCTGGTATTCTTTGGCTAGTAGACACATCACCTCACCTCTGCTTTCATCTTCACATGGCATTCTACCTGTGTCATGTCTGTGTCCAAGTGTCCCCTTTTTATAAGGACAAGGACATGTTAGTTTAAGAACCCACCTTACTCTAGTATGACCTCATCTTTATTAATTATATCCACACTGACCCTATTTCCAAACAAGGTCATATTCTGAGGTACTAGGAGTTAAGACTTTAATATATAAGTTTTGAGGAAGCATAATTCAACCAAAGAGAAAACATTTTCTAAACACACATTGATATGTGTATATATATATATATATAATCTAGATTTACACTTTATATCATGTCTACACACTAAAGAGTTCCTAACTTATGCCCCCGGCCAGACTTCTTTTCTGAATTCCAGATTTATATATCCAAGTATTTTCAATATTTCTACTTTGATATTTAACAAACATCTTAAACACAGCAAACAGTTTCATAAAATAAACTCCTGTAATCCCAAATCGGGATGGCAACAGAAGCAATAACAAGCACCCATGTGACTCCCACAGGTCTAATAATTATTCTCAGAAACCTTATTCCCCCAAACCATTATTCCTTCCCTCCCTCAGTAGTAACTAATATCCTGACTTTAATGACATTCATAGCTTTTATTTTAAATTATGCATATCTAAATAATAGAGTCTAGTATTACTATTGAATTGTATATAATTGAAATTATACATGATGTGTTTGGCTGTGTCTTGTTTCTTTTATGCAAAATTATGCCTTTAAGATTTGTTCATGTTGTTGCTTTTCACTGCGTTTTAGTCATTGGAGAATAATGTTTCATAGTGAGACTATCTCACAATTTGTTTATCTATTATATTATATCCAGACTTTGAGGATTTCTTCGTATTTGTGCCTCTAGTAGCATTGCTGTTATGGACATTCTTGAACATGTATCCTGGTTCAAATGAGCATGAATTTTTATGGGCTACATGCACGGGAATAAAATTACAACACCATACTTATGTTCATCTTCACTTTTACTGAGGACATTATGGTAAGTGAAATAAAACAGAGACAAGTAAACACTTTATAATAGTATTTACACATAGAAACTAACAATGCAGAACTTATAAAAACACAAAGGAAAATGGGAGTTACCAGGGTCTAGGGGTAGAGGAATAAGGTAGGTATAGTTTAAGACAAAGGTGGCAAACACAAGGCCTGTGGGCCGAATCTGGCCCTCCACCTTGTTTTATCCAGTCTGGCACCTTTCTACCCAGTGGTAGCGCTGAGCTCTCACTTAACTGTTAAGGAGTAGTTACAGTTATACAGTCCTAAAATTATATTTGGCCCTTTGAAGGCAACTGTGAAGCTGATGTGGCCCCCAGTGAAAATGAGTTTGACACCCTTGGTTTACAAGTACAAACTTGCAAATAGCAGATGAGAGTCCTGAAGCTCTAATGCATATTACAGTGATTTTAGACAAAAAAATATTTATTATAAACATCAAATTTGCTAAGAAACTAGATCAGAATTATTGCTAACACTAAAATACTATAATTTTGTAACATGGTAGGAGGTGTTAACTAATGCTGTAATATATGAATGCATCAAATTAACATGTACGATTCAAAGTTTATTTGTCATCAGAAACCAGGGAGACCACAGGGAGTGGGATGACTTATTTAAAGTGCCAGAAGAAACAAAAGCTGTCAACTGAGACTTCTGTATTCAGGAAAACTGTCCATAAAAGTGAGGTTAAATTAAGAAATTCTCAGACCAACAAAAGCTGAGGGATTCTGTCACTAGTAGACCTGCCCTACAACAAATGTTAAAGGGAGAATTTGGTCTCAAAGGGTATCTGACAGTAACTCAAAGCCATATGATAAAATAAATAATTGTAGTAAAGGTAACTACATAGATAAATATAAAAATCAGTGTTTTTGTATTTTGGTTTGTATCCTCTTCTTTTCCTATATGTTTTAAAAGACATATGAATAAAACTATAATTAATTATAAGTCTGTGTTAATTGGTACATGATGTTTAACAAAAATAACATTATAAAGGTAGAGGGAAAGACCCATACCGAAGCAGGATGTTTGCATACTATTGAAGTTAGGTTGGTATTAATTTAAACTATCATTATGGACTTAAGAAGTTAAATGTAACACCCAGGAAAACCAGTAATAACAATATATGTATAAAGGGAAAAATTGGTATATTACAGAAATTTATTAAACAAAATAGCTCTAATAGGAAAGTTGGAAAACAAAATGGATATAAAATTTAAAGAAAACACATTGCAGAATGACAGAGTAACTTGACTAATTTAAGGTTAGATATTAGTACAATGTATTTTTAAAAAAATAAGTCAACTACATATTCTTTCCAAGAAAATCACCTGAGATTCAAAGACACATAGATTGAAAGTGAAAAGATGGCAAAAGACATTTCATGTAAATGGCAACTGAAATAAAGATGGGTGGTCATACTTACATCATAAAAACTATGTTAAGAATTGTCATGAGACAGAGAAGTATATTATATAATGATGAACATTATAAGGGCATTAGCTAGCTAGCTAGAGGATGATGATGATGATAGATGATATATATATATATATATATATATATATATATATATATATATGTAGATAGATATCATTACAGCTCCCAAATACATGAAACAAACATTTACAGAATATTTACAATCAAAATAAGTGATTTTAACTCCCCACTTTTCATAATAGATACAGCCTTGAGTGGTGTGGCTCAGTAGGTTGGGCATCACCCTGCAAAAGGAAAGGTTTCTGGTTTGATTCCTTGAGTTAGATAACCCAGGTGAAAGATACAAATTTTTAGAAGTATACAAACTCACAGCACTAACTCAAGAAAAAAATATGACTATAACAAGTAAAGACAATGAATTAGTAATCAAACACCTTTCAACAAAGAAAAATCTCTGACTGAATGACTTTACTAGTGATTCTACTAAACATCTAGAAAAGAATGAACACCAATGCTTCTCAAATTCCTTAAAATAAATTTTAAAAAAGGAGGAACACTTTCCTGTGTAATGTGTGCAAGATTTTCCCTTTTAGGATGATGAGAAGGATACCTCAAACTAGACAGTGGTGATGTTTGAACAACTTGTAATTGTACTTAATGTTCTTGGAAAGCACACTTTGTATTAGTTAACATGGGAAATATTAAGTTAAGTTCAATTTACCACAATTCAAAAAAATGACTTAGAGCTTTAAATTCTAATGATAACATATATTTTTATTTGTAAAATTTACATGTAGACATTTTGTCAACTGTGAATAATCTATTTTCATTCTCTCTTTTCCCTTTCCATATTTTAAATTCTCTCTTATTTTTAATATACTAAATACCAGTCTGTTAATAATAATTGTCATATCTAAAATCTTTTTATTTGACCCGACTATATATTATATCAAATGACTAGCATGTATTTGGCCTTAATGCCTCATTGGCTTTGTGGCTATTTTTAATGGGAATTCTTGTTTGAAAACATCTGTATTTGTGGGAAATCCATGTAACCAAAATTGAAGCTTTGTCCTTTCAGACAGTATTTGCATTTGCTTCTGCTTGGTCCCTGGAAGAGGGACAACACATGATCACTTCATGGGATACTTTAAACTTCATTTTCTCATGGGGCTTTTCAGATTACATGGATCACGTGAACTTGAACCATAAAATTTCGTGAACACCAACTTGTAGTTGAAAGTTCTAAAATCCAAAGCTAAAATAGGCAAGCTTTCAAACATCCTATCTTTGGAAATGATTACTTTTCTGTTTTATTTTTTCCCCAGTTTTCCTCTTTCACTAAGATTGTTACCCATGAAACCCAGCTCTGTACGTGATCCCTGATTTGATCTTTCACTTTGTGCGAGCTCTGGGCACACATGTGTTATAAAAATCAAAGCTCTATATAAAGGGATGTACAATTTTTCCCAGGGAAGCCATGGACTTTATTTCACTTATTACTGTGGATTTATACTTTCCTCTTACTTTCTGCCTCTAAGGATTACTCTGACTTTATTGCCAGCTTAGATATGCACTTTAAATTATTCTTTTTAAGTAGATTCAACATTTTCGGACATTATTGGAATAAGATAATTTGTGGCATCTATTCTTCAATAAATCATATTCTGGACATGATTTACTTTCACCTCATTTTTGTCCAGAGGTAGAAGAAAAAGTCGGGACCAAACATTATATCATCATTCTCCAAATTATTCTAACAATGAAACAAGTCTAGCAACTCTCTTGATCAATCTGTCTGCAGTGACCATTAGAGCTTCCACCAAACACCTTCAGTTCTTTAACTTTCATGTGCAGAGGAGGATTACTTGCCATCAGTTTTAACTTATGGTTAGCCATGTAGCTTTATTTGGCTGTTGTGAGAAAAAGAAATGTGTCACTTCTGCTCAGAAAATTTTGGAAATACTGAGTGAGTCACTGCATCCACTCATACTGCTGTATAGGTCAAGAAGAGGTCAAGAGAAAGCGTTTGTCCATCTGAACCCTCAAGGTATTGTGATGCCAGAGATAGTCCCTCCCCAGTGCTGATCTGCACTGGAGATGCAGGCTGTAAAAGATCTTGTTTTGTTACCTTCAGCAACTGAGATTTAGGGGAGTTTTTGTTACCACAGCATATTTTAGCTTGCACTATTGGTTATCTTGTCAAATACTATTGCTTTTTAAGTTCGATACAATGTCCACTGCTTCATAATATCTTCCCTGATATTGCTCAAAAATTAATTGCTCCTTTCTCTATTCTATTCTCATAAGAAGAATAATAAAAATAACTAATTGTGTTTACTATTAGGAAGTTATTGTGTTAAGCATTTTACTCACATTGACTCATGAAATATTAGAATAGAATTATGAAGATGAATAATATTGGTACAGAATTATGAAGATGAATTAATTCATGTCCATGAAAATAAGACCTGGAGAACATTATGCTAAGTGAAATAAGCCAGTCAGAAAAAAACAAATACCATATGATTTCACTCGTGTGGAATCTAATGAAGGAGCTGAACTGACAAGCAAAATAGAGAGAGACTCATAGAGGGCAGAATGACCGCAAAGAAGGGGAGGGAGAGTGCAGGGACTGAGCAAAAAGGAGAAAGGATTCATGGACATGGACAATGGTGTGGTGGTTGGTGACTGCAGGGGCAGAGTGGGGTATAAAGGAACTAAATGGTAATGGAAAAATACAATAAAAAAAAGAAATGGAACAACAACAACAAAAAGAAATTAAGGAACACACAATATTGCTCATGGACCTTGTCATCTGACTGAGATTACAATTATTGGCTTATTCATGTATTATCCCAGTTAAAATTAGAACACCTACTTAACTTCATAGCCACCAGCCCCAGTGGATACACAAAGTGCTCAATTTTAAAAATATTTTTCTAATTAAAAAGTTACACTGAATATTTAAAGATGAAAGAACATATAAATAAAACAACAAATAGTAACTTTATCACTCTGAGAAAGTCTTAATAGGAATGTTTCATTTATTTCTACTTTATGCATGTGTAATTTGTAGATTGTTGACAATATACTGTATGCAAAATTGCAGATTGAATTTCATATTTAAATTCAAATATGAAGTGCTTCATGAGCTTAACATCTATTTTAATGACTTAATAAAATGAAGTCATGTGGGTAAATTCACTTCACATTTCCTGTGATGTTGTTAACTTCAATTTTCAATTTAAAGTTATTTATTGAGCTTCTCTTATATTTCATGTACTCTTCTAGACACTGGTTACAATAACTAAAAATAATCCCTGTTCACATAGAATTTGTTTTCTAGTGGAAGGAGAGATAGATAATCAATCAATAAATATATAAGCACTGTGAAGAAATAAAGGGGGAATAAGTGATTCAGGGGTGTCCAACCCACAGCTCGGGGGCTGCAAGTGGCCCAGGATGGCTATGAATGAGGCCCAACACAAAATCATAAATTTACTTAAAATCTTTTCTTGCTCATCAGTTTTATTAGTGTTTATGTATTTATGTGTGGCCCAAGACAACTATTCTTCCAGTGTGGCCCAGAGATGCCAAAAGCTTGGACAACCCTGAGTGATGGGTTGCTCTGTATTTTAGAATATTTCATTAGGTTTCTTTTTTCATAAGGTGATAGTGTTCGAGGGGAAAGTGGAATGAAGTAAGGGGTAAAGCCATCTATTTATTTTAGGGAAGAAAGTTCCAGACAGATGGAACAGCAAGTGCAAAGAAAATTCCTAAGGCAGATGCTTGACATGTTCCGGAAGCACCAAAGAGTCAGATGGCTGGAGGAACCCAGTGACTGAGGAGGGTATTGTTATGGAACAGACAGAGAAGGCAGATTTTATAAGCCATCATGGTTTTTGCATTTTACTTCCAGTTTGTAGGAAAGTAATTGACTTATTTTGATCATAAAAACAATATCATTAGAAATGTGTTTTAATAGGGCTCTTCTGGTTGCTCTATGGAGACTCTCTGGAGTAGGGGGATCAAAAATGTAAGCAGGGGACCAGTTAGAGGCAAGAGGAGATGGTGGCTCGGGGCAGAGTGGTAGTGGTGTAAATGATAAGATGTAAATGGTTTGATTATTTGGGATATATTTTAATTTATGTTTTTCTTTCTTCTCTCCCTCTCTCTCTCTCTCTCTCTCTCTTTCCTTACACAAGGATTTTTTTTTTAAATTGATTTCAGAGAGAGGAAAGGGGAGAATGAGAGAGAGAGAGAGATTGATGTGAAAGAGAAACATCGATCAATTGTCTCCCTTACATACTCTGACCGAAAATCAAACTCACAACATTTTGGTTCATGGGATAGTGCCCCAACCAACTGAGCCACCCAGCCAAGGCATTTAGGATATACCTTGAAGGTAGAGCCAGTTAAGAATTTCCTAATAGATTGCATGTTAGGTATAAGAGAAAGAGTTGATCCCTAACCTTTGTTTGGTTTTGATTAATGATATGTAAGACTTCCACATTATCTATAAAAATAACACCTCAGTGGATGTTGTACAAAATTGTCTACATTTCCTAGATATGTCTACTTTCCTTAGAATATTTCCCTAGAAGAGGAATTGCCCATTATTGGGGATTTTAAAGCAATCGTTTATAAAAGCATTGACACACAGCAGCATCTGTAGATGTATCTATTCCATTACGTTTCCTTTTTTCATACTTACTTTCTCCTTCTTAGATTAGTTTAATTAAGTATTAACTCATAACATTTTCATTAATGTAGTTGAACTTGTTTTACTACAGATCATGTAACCAATTTTCATCTAGAATATCATCTGCCTTTTTATATGTAGTCGTAACTCACTTGTTTCTAAATTAATCACTTTGTATTATACTTGATTAGATGTAGAATTTCCCTCCACCGTGGCCTCAACTAAATCTTCATATATGTTAGCTCTTTTCATGATGATATTCATGACCTTCAAACTATTTTTCTAATTTTATGTTTCAGTTTTTCCCTAACGCTTTGTGTTGGATCTTTTATTTATGTATTCATTCTCGTCTATGTCTGTCTGCATGTCAGTGTGAATGTGCAAACGCTAGCGTACATCTGCAAAGCTATGAGTTATGACTATTACATTACACTTTCAGACACATTTAGAATATGTTCACATGTAGTTTTCAAGTCATCTCTCCTTTCCAAGACATATGCAATTTTATTTTTATTTCCTCATTGGTCCATGAATTTATTGCTTATTTTTATTTTTATTTTTATTTTTATTTTTACTGTTGTCCAAATAAAGTTGTTTCCATTTTTCCCTCACCACTCTCCCCTGCTACAACACCCCCCACCCTCAATCTTACCCTCCTTTGGCTTTGCCCATGAGTCCTTTATACATGCAGGTTCCTTGGTGACCCTTCCCTTCTTTGCCGTCAACCCCCTCCCTCATCCCCTCTGGTTACTGTCAGTTCTTAATTTCAGTGTCTCTGGTTATATTGTGCTTTCTTGTATGTTTTGCTGATTAGATTACACTTATAGGTGAGAACATATGGTATTTATCTTTCACTGCTTGTCTTACTTCACTTAGCATAATGCCTTCCAGTCCCATCTATGCTATTGCTAAAGATAGGAGTTCCTTCTTTCTTTCTGCTTGGTAGTGTTCCATTGTGCAAATGTACCACAGGTTTTTGATCCACTCATTTACTGATGAGCACTTAGGTTGCTTCTAGCACTTGGTGGTTGTAAATCGTGCTGCTATGACTATTGCGATGCATAGGTTCTTTTGAATTGGTGTTTCAGAATTCTTAGGGTATAATCCCAGCAGTGGGATTGCCAGGTCAAAAGGCAGTTCTATTTTCACTTTTCTGAGGAAATTCCATACTGTTTTGCACAGTGGCTGTGCCATTCTTCATTCCCATGAACAGTGTACTAGGGTTCCCTTTTCTCCACAATCTTGCCAACACTTGTTATTTGTTGGTTTATTATGGTCATTCTGACTGATGGGAAGTGGTATCTCATTGTGGCTTTAATTTGCATCTCTCTGGTGGCTGATGATGTGGACATCCTTTCATATGTCTCTGGATCACCTGTATGTCCTCTTTGGAGAAGTGTCCGTTCACATCCTTTGCCCATTTTTAATTGAACTTTTCATCTTCCTAGAATGGAGTCATGTGAGGTCTTTATATATTTTGGAATCAAACTCTTGTCCAAGGTATCATTGTCAAATATATTTTCTCATATGGTTGGTTCCATTTTCATTTTGCTGATGTTTTCTTTAGCCATGCAGATGCTTTTTATTTTGATGAGGTCCCATTTGTTTATTCTTTCCTTTAAGTCCCTTGTTCTAGGGGACATATCAGTGAAAATATTGCTGCATGAGATATCTGAGATTTTCCTGTCTCTGTTCTCCTCTAGGACTTTCATGGTGTCATGACTTATATTTAAGTCTTTTATCCTCCTTTAATTTATTTTTGTGTTTGCTCTAAGTTGGTGGTTGAGTTTCATTTTTTTGCATGTAGCTTTCAGAACACCATTTGTTGAAGAGGCCATTTTTACTCCATTTTATGCTTCTGCTCCCTTTGTCAAATATTAATTGACCTCAGAGACTTGGGTTTATTTCTGAGCTCCCTATTCTGTTCTATCAGTCTATGTGTCTGTTCTTATGCCTGTACCAGACTGTTTCAATTACAGTGGCCTTGTAATAAAGTTTGAAATCAGGTTTTGTGATCCCCCCTACTTTGTTCTTCTTTCTCAAAATTGCTGAAGCTATTCAGGGATGTTTAAGGTCACATATAAAGTTTTGAAATGTTTATTTTATATTTGTGAAATATGTCATTGGTATTTTAATAAGGATTGCATTGTATCTGTAAATTGCTTTGTGTAGTTTGCACATTTTGATGATGTTAATTCTTCTAATCTATAAACACATATGCTTCCATTTATTTGTGTCTTCCTTAATTTGTGTCTTCAGTGTTGTGTAGTTTTCTAAGTACAGGTCTTTTATCTCCTTGGTTAGGTTTATTCCAAGGTATGGGATTTTTTGGTAATGTGTCCATTCATTTAGAAATGTTTAAAAATCTCCAAATAGTTGGGTTGTTTTACCATTTTCTTATTAAATAGTTTTACTGAATTTAGATATGTGGCTTATGTAGTGTTAAAGGTATATTCTTTGGATAAATCTTGTCTATTATATTATCCAAAACACTCTATTACCCATAGTAAGGTAAGTCCAATGATAAAATATATGAATCTAAATTCTCCATCAGACATTAACTCTTGCTTTGGGCTCATAAGTTAATGGCTGGAGAGATACTGTAGGCAAGAGAGTTCTGTTTATTTTGAAATCAGATCTGTTATCTCCCAACTGGAAAATTATCATGTTACTGATGCTATTTATGAGAATTCCTTTACACTTACTAGAACATACAACTTTTAAGGTTTCTCTTCCATGCTCATTATATTCTGGGTCTTCATATTCAATTTATTTTGCCCTTAACATATGCAGAAAGAGTCTGGAAAAATCAAAATGATTTTTTCAAACAAATAGAAACATCTCCCCAATTTAATAAAAAGGAGGCAGATAGAGATAAAAGGAGGGATGGATGGAGAGAAGAAAGGAAAGAGAGAGAGATAGAGAGAGACAGAGACAGAGGCAGAGACAGAGAGAACCCCCTTCTCTACACAAATAAATAAGACAATAGAAAGGGAAAAGAAGGCAAAAGCAATCAAAGAGATGGAACAAAACAGGAAAAAGAGATTGCGACATGAGGGTTCTATTAGTGAAAAAAAGTTACCATTTTGTTTTTTCCAGTGAAGAGTAGGTTATCAGAGCTATGGCCCAGTAGTTTGCCCTTGATCTGAATCAGAACTCCTCATTCACAAAAATGGACTGATGACCTAATGGTGATCATGGAGAACAGAAAACTTTGAACTTCTATATGCTTCATTATGATAGGAACCCCACCCCCAATTTAATTCTTTTTCTCTTCTCCTTCTTGCTAAATGTTTAGTTCACAGAATAACATTCCTCCATTATTCAGAGAGAACACTGTCTACCAACTTACAATATCACTGCACAGACTGCCAGGTGGTTTTATCTCTAGACACATTCTGGAGAGTACATGCTTGTTAAACATTTCCACTCAGGGAAGAACAGCTACTATGTGAGCTTATCCTGTAATGTTGTTAGTCTTGGGATGAAGCCCAGGAGTGGTGGGTTTCTGCTTTTTGTTCCTACTAGTGCTGGGAGGGGTCTCTGTTACTTTGGCTAGCTACATGTGGAATATATCACTCCTAGACAAAGCCCTGCTGCTATGTTGGATTTCTGCTTCATGTGTCCACTAACTCCCTGGGTTATAACATAATCTTCTCTACTTACAGTGAGAGAAATAACTAATTATGCCTACAAGACTAGGGAAAGGATTTCCAGAACAGATGGTATTTGAGCTGGCTTTTTGTAGGATGAATTGCAACCTGCTATCTGGAGAAGGGCAAAGAAAGAATTTCCAGTTTATGGGAAAAACATCTGCAAAAGCTGTGTTACAAACTAGATATTTTCATACACAAAGCCACATGTACAGTGGTGTCTCTGGAATTCTCAGTCTATATGATTTTTCAAAGAAGAATTTATATGCCACACCATACTAAAAATTGTTGGTGTCAAAACAAGGTTACATGATTGTACCTTTAGGGTGATAATTATGGTCTCCTAATTATTGGATTAATCACCAATCCTCTGCCAACTTTCTGTGTCTCTCCAGAAGCAACTGAATTTACTCAGACCAATCATAGCTCTTCTTTCACTAGAAATGGTGTTTTAGAAGTATTCTTAACTTTTTAAAAGAGGTTTGAGTCCCCAACTGATGCAGCAAAGAAGATAAACAATAAACTCCCTGCATATTCTGTTTCTGGCTAAGCGCCTACTCACACTTTAGGGTCTGGTTCTCAGCCAGACCACTTGGATTTCTTTCCAATTTTATTCTTCTCAGTGTTATTTTGGAAGATTCTTTCAATGATCAAATTCTGCCTGAAAATCCCACCAATCATGCTCTGCATTCTGTAATACTCAAGGACCAATAAATTAAGTTTGGTTTTATAAAGGACCAAATACTAAATATTTTTAAATTTTGTAGGCCGTATATTCTGTCACAATTACTCAACTCTACCACGATGGTAGAAAAGCAGCCGTGAACGATAAGAAAAATAATGGACATGACTGTGTTTCATTCAAGCTTTCTTCATAAAAAGCACTAAGCTAGATTTGGCTGTCATTTTTGATTCTTGGTCTAGACCTTCCTGACCTTGAATCTCAGGTCCTATTTAGATTCAACTGAAATTATTACACTTGATTTTTTGGATTTATTCCTTACATGTGGATTTCATCTTTGAGACCATTTCCTGGCTCCCATTATACTGTGCTTATAAATGATCTTTTCTGTTATTTCTGTACATGGCTAACCTTCCTTCCCCAAAATCTGTGTAGCTAATCCTAATTACTGTGTAGCTCTGAGAAAAGTTAGTGCTGCAGGAACTCAGGCAATAGATTATGAGTGCCAGAATCATAAAGGATGGGAATCCATAGGTAATATTATCTAATACTTATGTGTTTGCTACATGTCAGACACTAATTGTTTACATATGAAAACTCATTTAATCCTCATAATAATGCTATGAGTTATTATCATCTCTCTGTTTAACAGAAGAAACTGAAACAGATAAAGTAGGTGATCTGCCCCAGACCAAACAGCTGGTAAGAGGTTGAGGTAGCACACAGACCCAGGCAGTCCAGCTGCAGATTCAACTTCCCTAACCACTAGTCTCCAGAAAGGCACTGCATGAGAACATTCTCCGACAAAGAATGGTCAGCACTCAGCAACCAATTAGCTGCAGTGAAAGTGGCAAAAGAAAACAAGGACACATTGCAAATCATTTAATTAGGAGATTAGTTAAAGGATGCAGGAGAATATTTGTTAACTATGTTAAATTTCCAATTATTTTTTTAATTACATGTAAACAGTTTTTTATAAATTTGAAAGTAGGTTTCTCATAGACAGAAACAATCACTCAGACTAGGTTCATGTGCAGAAATAGTATTAAATCATTTCAGTCTATCAGCACTTCTCAAAACATATGAATCATCTAAGGATCTTACTGGATGCAGATTCTGATTCAATAGATCAGGATTGGGCCTGAGGTTCTGCATTTTTACCGAGATCCCAGGCTGGGCCCCGTTGACAGATGTGTGACCTGTATGTTTAGACAAAGACCTCACACTGATTCAATGCTCCACTCTCAGCATTAGAATATTCTAAGTAATTTATGAACAAGGAGTTCTGCATTTTTATTTTGCTTTGGGCCCCAAATACTTTGCAGCCATCCAGCGCACAGGAAATGCTGCTGCTGGTGGTGTGTAGACAACACTTTGGGTGAAAAGGGTCTGTGTTGTACAGAGGTTTGCAAACTGTGGTTCACTGAGCAAACTTGGCCAGTTGTCTGTTTTTTGTAAATAAAGATTTATTAGAACATAGCGACACTTATTTGTTTATGTATCGTGCATGGCTGCTTTGTACTACGACAGGATTTGAGCAACTCTAACTAACAGAAATGATATGGCTGTCACAACCGAAAGTATTTACCTTTACAGAAATGGTTTTTGATCTCTTTTCTAGTAGATGATATTAGAGGCCATAAGATCAGGAATAGCATGTTACGCAAATCATTTTTCCAATCCTTAGTAAAATATTTCCTTACAGTTGTTAAGTATTTTTTAAACAGTACATTGTTAATGTACATTAACTCAATTTCTCTCATAATATCCCTTTGAAATAGATGTTATATTTTTAATTGTATCATTTGAAAACTGAAATTCAAAGGGATTAACATACTTGTCTAGGACTATGTTATTATAGTTTGCTTTAAATAAATAAACCAGGTTGTTTTCTATTTTTTCACACCCCATTCATATGCTCTAGTTCTCTCTGACAGTCTTCTTACAGAATTTTTTTTCTATAAATAGAGGCTGTAGGTACTTCTGGTCTTATCCCACAATGACATCATTTTATACAGTAATTAAATGATTATCAAATAGTATTTTACACAGCAGAGGGGCTCCCAGAGGTACTTCAGAGGCCCAGTGAAAATGGGCAAGGTGCAGAGAGAGGGTAGACCAGGAGGCCCAGGACACCTTACGTCACCAGTGAAGGATCGTAAACACATGAAAGATAAAGTGGGGAATACCAGGCACAGCATAGAGATGTTGCTATCAAAATAGAAAGATAGCGGAATATAACTTACACTATAGTCTGCAGAAAAGGAAATTCTGGTCTATTGTCTGGTCACCTTGTGTGAATATTATTTTTACAGTCCCTTATTTTCCATGAGAGAAAATAAATACAAACCAGGTGGATTTTCACTACAACCCTCAACCTGTGGTCAAAATGAACCGTCAAGCACCGAGGTCTTACGTGATAGCAGAGAGGCAGCAAAATGAAGTTTCTCAACAAGCATATGGTTGTTTCTTATATTCCTTTGAAGTACCCAAATAAGGGTATCATTTATTTGGTATTGTAAAATCAAATTTGCATGGTTTGAATTTTAGGAATATAATTTGCTTTTACTTCCTAGAATTTGAATCACATAAGTCCCAAAACAGGCACAAAAAGCAGAGAATTACAGTGGGAGGAATAAAAGTGATTCTCTGAGTATGTAATAAATACAGAAAAGGAACTATGCTTATTTTAGGTAAATGATCTATTTCCCACACGTGTTTAGTACTTTAACTATGTTACATGTGTGCAGAATGAGGCCCACAAAGATTAAGTCCATTGCTACAGGTCAGTTAATGCTAAGTGCTGGAGGAAAATGGTGAAAACATACTACCTGAGACATCCCTTTTACCTCCCATTACTTCTTACTACCTCCCTAGAGCCCAGAATATGAGCAAACCTACTAGGCATTGCATGGTGGACTTTACTGTGGGCCAAGGGAGCAATCACTTAGGAGACATAAAATATTCTCTCCCCGGCTCTACCATTTGCTGAAGTTCCTGGGTTTTTTTTTTTTTTTGCATCTGTATTTAAAGTTAAAGACATCAGTTACAGCACAACATTTTCAAATAAAATAACCTTCACAGTAATTCCTCAGGCTCTGGAAATCTAGGTAGCCTTGGGGAATTGATGAGAACAAGGCCTAGAGGACTATTCCATCTCTCCCATTGTTGCCTGGAGACAGTTGTTCAGTTGCTACAGTTACAGCTTTTTCAAGTGTAAACATTATCAGGGACATGCACCTCTTAATAGTGGCTCTGAAAATCAAAGTTTGATAAAATGTTTTTGAGAAACACTATGCTTTGCTATATTAAACCATTTCAATTTATTATGTATATTTGTTTAGTTAATAAATATATATTAAGACCATAGACTATATCAGGCGTGCTGGAATGTTCTGAAACCATGTAAATAAAAATGATTTTTTTCTAGAGTCTGAATTTAAGAGACTTAAATCTGGTGAGGAGACAGACTATTCTTTGCACTCCGGTCCTACTGCCCTTTATTCAACTCCTTAAGCTCGCCATCTCCCTAGAGCCACACTCCCTAATGGACAGCACCAGATTTTCACCCTGCTCCCACTCCTCACCCAAGTGCTTATCCTTGACATTCTACCTATAATGTCACCTCCTAAGAAGAGACCTTCTTTATTTTCTGGTCTAAGTCATAGAAAAAATAAATATATGTTGATTACTTGAGTGATTAATTAAAATAACAAATAAAACCAGCTTGAGGAGAATTTAACGTTTTGTTGGTAGAGAAGAAAGCTTTAGAATGGGGAATCTTGCTCCATCCACTGGGATCATCATCTGTCCAGTTGTGAACGGGTGAGCTCTTTGTCTTGCCGGAAGTTTGTCTAAGCAACAGGAAGTAGTGTCAGTGATTTCTAACCATATAACAGATCACAGTCATCTTTGACCCTTTAATCAAAATATGACTATTTGAACCTCACTATCAGAAATAGTGATTTTAAAACTCACCTCCTCTGTCATCCTCCCATGGAGACTTCCTTGATCCTCTGTCCCCTGTCATTGGCAATAAAACTCATGACCACTGAAATCTGTTTGTCCAGCCCATTTTGATGGCTCAAGTACTCAGAACAATACCCAGAGACTTCCTCAACAGTTGGTGGAAAGAATGAATACCCTTTTTAATTCCCCACTTGGAACAACTTATAATAGTTCAAAAATTATTTACCAATTACATCTTCCCTGTAAGTGTCTTGAAGACACAGTCAGCATGTTCTGAGAACTATCTTGTCCTAATGAACCAGAATAGCATGTATGTGCGTGATTCATGTTTGCTGAGGACACAGTCCTACTTGCTTATTAGGGGGGCATGCAGGATGCCTGGCAGGTAGAGGATGCATTAAGGAATTAGCAGCTGGAGTCTCTCAAAGCAGCAAAATGTGTACAATAGTACATAGAAAATATTAGGTGTGCATGAAATATATTAGCAACAAAAAGGGGGATAGAGGAAGGAAGAGTGATTCTTTTGGTGTTTGATTTAACATGGTTAAATCAAGGAGAATGCATTCATAAATATTTAAGGTAGTTTACAGTTTTCTAACATAGACAACATGGATATGGTTAGCCAAAACAGAAAATGCAAAAGGAAAATCCAAGTGGCAACAGAAAATATACCACTAAATTTAATTCGAAGCAGAGAAGGGATATGCAGGTAATTATGTATTTGGATCATTGGAAAAGAGGGCCTAAGTGCATTTCTCAGGAAAGAGGACTTAGTTCTTTATGTATGGTTTTGAGACATGATTGTTGATGCCACACAGCAAAACAAAAACAAAAAAAAAAATGAGAACAAAGTTAAGGACAAAATGGTGGCATGTATTTGAATAGAAGGAGTGTGTTAGCAGTGTAGATACGATTAATACAGGAAAGGGAAGAGTGAGAATCAATGTAAGAAATTGGTTTCAAGGAAAGCAAGATGATCTGCAAAGTAAAGAAACCAGTTGAGTATTTACTGGATTGAACAAGCATCAAAAAATTGTGATAACTAATATTAGAGAAAAGAGAGAAAATTTTAATGCAGTTAAGTTTAGGCATGTTTGTATTGTTTCAAGAGGTAAGTTAGCTTCTGTAGATACAGAAAGAAATAAAATACTACTCTTGCTCTGGAGGTGTTCAGAGAGAGCAAACGTGGACTGTGTAGAAAGTGTGTGGGGAGAAGGTGAGGAAGGCAATTTGGGGCAGCCACCTGCTGCTGTATCCTCTGAAAGAGAGACTGCAATCTGGAAGCTTTGACATTGCCTATATCCTGAGAGATACTATACATTTTAGGATAGTTGTTCTGATATAATTTATAAAATAAAAGTGTATTTTAAATAAGCTTTGCCATCTGCATACGGGTCTGTATTAAGACAAGATTTTCTATACGATAGATACTTTTAAAATTTTCATTAGAATTAGCGAATTACATATATACAAGGAAATTACAATGTGGGCAATGTTCTCTTTCCTTGTAGTTTCCTTGTGTGGTTTTGTTATCAGGTATCAGGGAAATGGTACCACAACCATGTAAAATTAGTTTGGAAGTATTTTCTGACCCTCTAGTTACACACTAATCTATGTGATGATATTTGAGATATTATTAAGAGTACATTTCTATATATACAAAGAAACCAAACAACAAATAGTTGGGGTTTTCTGAAGTGAGAAATTCCATTTCTAAACAGTATAATACAAATTTTACAAAATGGTGTCTTTGGCTTCATATGTGCAAATATGTGTCATTACCAATTCTATTTCACAGGCATGCTAAATCCTGATATACTTAGACAATAAATCATATTTATAAATATTATATATTTCTATTATTAACCAGAATTTTCATAAACAAATATGTTACTATATTGTGGACAATGAAAATAGCATTGAAACTACAAAACAAACCAAAAAAATCCACATAATGATGACAAAAATTTATTAGCTAGCAGATTTTTCTCATTTCAAGAGAAGACACATTCTAAGGAAACTACCTGGAAAGCAGTATGTACATGCATATATATGATATCCTCAAATATAGCCAACCAGTTGAAATTTCTAAGACTGAATTCTTCCTTGTCTTTGTTTTCTCTGTAAAGTAACTTAATTCAGAAGAAATTACTACAGTTATCTATTATAGCTTAACATCTGCATACCTTATGACCTAGAATATCCACTCCTAGGTTTAGAGTCAGCAAACATGTGGTCTTCGGTTACCAAAAGATTGTACAAAAATTTAGAGCAGTACTATTAATAATAGCCCAAACCTGAGAACACGCAAAATATTCACCAGTAGTAGAATGGATTAAAAAGTGTGGCATGTTTGTACAATGGAATACCATAAATCCATGAGAATAAATGAACTATAACATACATGCATGAATCTAAAACACATATATTTATTTATTTATTTTTAAATGAAATACAAGATGTAAGGCTAAATACAAAAAAAACACATTCTGAATAGTTTTGTTGACTAGGGTTCGCTTGCCACTATGCGGCTACTGACATTATTTTAAAACTCTTTTTTAAATTGAGGTGTAATTGGCATAACATTATATTAGTTTCAGGAGTGTTACAATGTAATGATTTGATATGTGTATATATTGCAAAATGGTCACCACGAGTCCAGTTGCCATCCATTGCCATCCATAATTACAATATTTTTCTTGTTATCAGAACTTTTAAGATCCACTCTCCCAGTTACTTTCAAATAAGCAATACAGCTATATTAATTATAGTCCCTATGCTGTACATTTCATCTCCATGACCTTCATTTGATAACTGAAACTCTGTACAAACAAAAACATTTATTAAATGGAAGAAGTCAAACATAACAGAATACATGCTGAATTATTCCATTTATATAAAGTTCACATATATGTACACGTAATCTATAGTGATCACATCAGGATATTAAATACTATGAGGCAGGGTGGTGACTGGAAGAAGACATGGAAGAAGACACAAGAGGGGCCCCCAGGCTACTGGTATACACTGTGTCTCCATCTGGGTGCTGGTCACAGTTTGCTCACTTTGTGAAAATTCATCAAGTGGTACACTTAAGATGTATGCATTTTAATGTATATAATACTTTAATAAAAAGTTTATATTAACATGATAAGTATGGGGAACTATAAAAATATAGGTACACAGCAGGTCCTTGAAAAATGTCATTTTATTCAACACTACTTTATTATACAGTTGATGAGGGGGAAAAATCAATTTCTGGCTGGAGCCACTGTGTATGGGGAGTTTGCATGCTCTCCCTATGTTTGCATGGGTCTTCTCCAGTTCTCCAGTTTTCCCCACACCCTAAAGATGTGCACATGAGGTTAGCTGATGTGTCTCAATAGCCCCAGTCTGAGTGAGCATGCGTGTGTGTGTGTGAATGGGTCCTCCGAGGGAGGGTCATCCTGTCCAGTGTGGGTCCCCACTTGTACTCTGAGCTGCCAGGATTGGCCCCTACCACTCTCAACCCTTAACTGGAATAAATAGGTTGGAAAATAAAAATCTTACTTGTTTTCATTAATCTTTCTTAAGTTTACTTCAATGTGTAATATTAGAAGTATTTTCAATTTTTTTAAGATTTTATTTATTTATTTTTAGAGAGGGAAGGGAGGGAGAAAGAGAAAGAGAGAAATATCAATGTGTGGTTGCTGGGGGTCATGGCTTGCAACCCAGGCATGTGCCCCAACTGGGAATCGAACCTGCAACCCTTTGGTTCGCAGCCCGTGCTCAATCCATTGGGCTACGCTAGCCGGGGCAATATTTTCAATCTTTATTTAGAAGTTTAGTAATATTTTTGTGACCGGACATATGCCAAACAAATGTAACTCTTGTTTATATCAGTTAGCCTGTGGCAAAAGTGATTTCCTTCTATGTCATATGGCTTAAAGTTGCTGTTTGCATAAACCTATCCAGAGCATTAAGGACTAACTGTATTGTCAAGTCCCTCAGGAGGATCCTAGTTCTAACAAATATTTTTCACCTCCTTAGCTACATGTGACTGAATCTTCACCAGGAGTGCAGGCTGTAGGGAAACAGATCAGCAAGTATCTACATACCGTCTGTATGCTTAATTTCAGGAAGTTTCCCAAACTGGTTTACTTGTGTAACTAGAGTCAACATTTGCTAATAGGGATGCTTAAGAAGAAAATAAATTCAGGTGTTTTGATGAGCAGATTGTGAATCCAGATGAGGCTCATTAGATATTTATTCACAGCTCCCCAGATGCATATGAAAACCAAGATTTTTTGACCTCCTTCACATAACATAGACTTTATTTTCTTGCTTCCATTTCCCCAGGAAAGCATTGTTCTAATAGAATTGAATCTAAGTTTACTGTTCAATTTTGTATGAGTTTTCTTATGCCGGATGAATGGAATAATGTTTTGCTTAGGATAAAAGGCCATAAAATTATGTCTTGTAAATAAAAGAACATCATGTTTTTAAAACTGTGACAGCAAACTACAAACTGAAACACCAAAAGCTTGCATGGTGGGAGGTTCCATATGGAAAGACCAAGTCAATCTGTCAACAAACATTTGCGGAGCGTCTGCTTTGAGCCAAACACCTTTCTAGCAGTGAGAATATAGAGGCAAACAAAACACGTGAGTTGCCTGCCTACAGGGAGCTTGCAGTGGTAGGACTGTGGCTAGTTGATCAGAAATACTGGCTATAATGAAGAATCGTTAAAGTTATGCCAACCAAATTTAAGAATTTGTATCTTTTGTACACATAAAAGTAAAACATATTTCAAGAGCTGCGAATATAACATACACATTTTTCTCTTATTATATATCCCTATATTGGAGTTATGTACTTTATTTGTTTGATTTTTATGAAGAATACTATCAAGATCTTTTATGACATCCAGGTTCATTCTCTTTGGGTAGGTCAGAAATTTAACAATACTCTCAAAGTGGTCCGAATGCAAAACCCTCCAGCTTTTAATGATTTCTCCTTGGTCTTTCAGTTGCCTGTACAAATACAATTCAAAAAGACAGATCATGGCACAACTTTATTAGTTCTTTTCTAAGCATTTAACCTAATTTTCACACAAAACAACTTTATTTATTATCACATTGATATTTTATAGGATTATAAACAACTCCATAAAGTATGTTCTTATAATGAAAAAAAATGTAATAGACATAAGCTGTTCTGGAAAGGAATATAAGCAGTTCTTAATGACCATATGATTCAACTGGCAGAAGCAGATGTTCTTGGAGGTACGAGAGCACTGCCTGCGAGTGCTGGGCATTTATTATCTCTAAGCACATTTTATTACAAAGGAGTAGAGAGAGTGGGTCGAGTAAGTTTGTTTAAGTAGGTGAAGTCAAAGGAACTACTATAGCTGTGTTGTTCAGTAAGGCAGGCAACAGCCAGATGTGGCCCTTGAACTTCTGACATGCGTCTAGTCCAATAGCAATGGGCTACAAATGTAAAATACACTCCAGAGTTTTGTGTTTGTTTTTGCACATAAAAATATCTAAAATACCTCATTTTCTTTTTATACTAATTACATGTTGAAATAATAGTATTTTGAATACATCGAGTTAAGTAAATACATTTTTGAAATATATTTTACTTGTTTTAAGTTACATGTGGCTTACATTTATGGCTCTCAATATATTCTATATACTGGTTGGTACTATAGTAATGTGTGTGTTGTGTGTGAGTAAGAAAACTGAAAAGCAAATATGTCAAGAAATGGGCTCGATGTCACACACAGCCGGGAGTGAATAGCCAGGCTGGAAATGAGGTGCTATTTCCAAAGGCTGTTTTCTTAAGAACAACCTATGCTGCCTCCTATTAACACATTCTTGACACTAATACAATGATTCTTACATGTTCCTCCAATAAAATGACGAAAGACTTCAATAAAGACCAGAGTTTAGGAAAACGAGTAAGGAAAGATGTCATACACACTAGATCAGCAACATCAGGGAACCGAACTCCCCCTAGTGCTGAAAGGGCAAAGTAGTTCCCAGAACCCAGAGAAGCCACCCAGAGGTCTGCCGCGAACTCCTAGCGACACAGTAGAAAGAGTTCCGGGAGAATACAGATCCATACTACATTCTTCTCCTGTCTTCTGATGTTAGGCTAGTGTCTTCCATTGATGAATGCCAGTAGGAAGCCAGAGGACAAGGGCACCCCTGAGCAAACGATGTGGATCAGCTTCACCGACCACAAAGGAGAGTGGAAAGAGGGTGAAGTATAGATCTGAGCAGACATATGAAATATCTAGCACTCACATACATTACGAGCTCATTTCTAACCATAAACTCCTGTGTTGGATAGATGTACTTTTAACGCAGTAAAAGACAATCAGAAATGTTATTGCATCTAAATTTTGTATACACTCAGAGCTAATTTTTTTAAGGAAGAGGTAATAAATACAATGTGACAGTAGCTTAAAGCACTAGACTGAAATTTATATATGGCTTTAGTCTCAGATCCACAGCTCAATAACATCTCTTTTTCACGTGTGTTAAAGATTCATTTCCTATCGCAACAAAAGTATTGCCCCAACTGTGTGGGAAGATTGCTACAAGGGTCAACATTTCACTATTTGAAAGGTATACAACCAAGAAGTAGTATATAATGTAAGGCAGATGTCATTTGGGACGATTAGAAAAGAAAGAGGCTAATGCTTGATCTAATGTCTAAGGGCTGAAAAGCCCAAAGTGCCCCCCCTCCATCTCCCCCTCACCCTGCCATGTCAAGGTTGCTGAAACTATACAGGGGGGCATATTGCCCTACATAGGCCATCCACGTTTAGCCCAAGCTCTGGGCCTCGTTATGTATTTATTTTCTCACTGATCTCCACATTCTTTGTGCTATAATGTGAAAAAAATCCCTTTTTTAATTTTCACTAAGAAAATAAAGTCCCACTTGGAACTAGAATTGTGAGTGAAATTGATGGGGGAACTCAAGAGTGGGAAAATTTTGGTTTTAGATAATAGGTAATAGATAATAAGCCTCCTAGTTAATGCATGTGAAAAGCTATTGCTTCAGCAACTGGAGGTACGACCCACCTGACTCCAGCAGACCACAAGTGATTAGAATGGTATGCTCCAGAAGAGACCCTAAGCAATCACGGTGGTTTTCAAGCCATTGTGTTCCAGGGACAGGCAGTCCACTGCCAAGGACACAGATAAAGAAAGTCACTCAGGACAAAGGACACAGGACACAGATAGAAAATCACGGGTCAGCGGATGAAAGGCTGTTAGGGAAATCGCCTGGACTGCAGCTTTTATCCGATTAATCTCTTACTGAATTTCAAATCCCTTACCTACAATTTTCCCCATTATAAAAAATTCTGGCTTGAAAGGAAATGTATGAGCATACATACCTGCCCTCTTCTCAAATCTCTGGCCATCCAAATAAAGTGCCCCAAAAGATTCAATCTCTGTCTCTGCTCATTGGTTCTGGTAGTGACAGGCAGCATGGATGCTGGCTTTTGCAGTTTAAAAATGGGTTTGACTTTCAATTTGAGGGTAAACTCGCCCTAGAAAAGTGAATCTAGTGCACTGTTATTATAAAATACTTGGCTACATTGGGCATGTCATGTCATAGTTATCTCTTAAAACTTCATTGAAAAATTGCAGGGAAGGATGGGGGATGGAGGTAGAAGAGGGTACAGGAAAATAAATGGTAATGGAAAAAATACAACAAAAATGAACTATTCAAAAATGAATTGGCTAGAAGATCTTTATAATTTTTGAGAGTATTACATATAAAAACAATGTAAGCATATACTCATAAAACAAGATAATCATTTGATCAAATATATTAATTTCCTAGGGGTTATGTTATTGTTTTGTAGCCACAGTAATAAATTTGTCAATGATTAAATTATTTATAATTATAAAGGAGGTAAATTGGGAATTTTTGAAAAATTATAATATAATTTCCAGACCATTTTTCATACTAAAACCAACGTTTCTTCTAAATTTCAGATTGGATTGTCAGCAGTGAACAATGACAAAATGCCTCAAAACACTTTCACATCCAAAACAAAGTTTGTGCACCCTAACATGACACTTCCGGCTTACCTTTCCAGTTCTCTCCCACACACTCTGCCAAGATCCTCATCGTTCATATTCATGTCACATGAAATCTATTAGAAACACATTTCTTCCCACAAAACCACATGCATCCATTTTTCTCATTATCAATGTCAAAGCTGATTTGGAATTATTTCTTTATTGCACGCTTTTCTCTAGTCAGTATAAAATAATTACAGTAAACCTAGTGTAATGCATTATTGTTGTCTGTTTGTTTATCTCTCTCCCTATTAGATTTTATGGCATTTCAGGTCAGAACTCATGTTTTAATCACCCCGATACTATCTATAATACCTGAAATCATTGCAAACTATAAGCACTTGAAAAACTAGGCACTGCCCTGGCTGGTGTGGCTCAGTGGATTGAGCACTGGACTGTGAACCAAAGACTTATCGGTTCAATTCCCAGTCTAGGGCACATGCCTGGGTTGCAAGGCAGGTCCCCAGTGCTGGATGTGCAAGAGGCAACCACACATTGATGTTTCTCTCCCTCTTCTTCCCTCCTTTCCCTTCTCCCTAAAAATAAATAAATAAAATCTTAAAAAGAAAGAAAAACTAGGCATTGACAGCAAAAGTAAAATCATTTGTAGTAGATATGAAAATTGGCCAGACTAAATAGACAAACAAAAGAAGAAACTCCAAGGAAAAAAATACAAAAAGAAAATTTATACCGATGCCTAGCTACAGAGCTATTTCTTAGGCACAGAAATGTGTCAGTACAACCCCAAGAAGCTTAAATTTAGGATGACAATTTCAAAACAAATTATAATGTGAAGAAATGAAGTTACGAATGAAAAATAGAGTCCTACTAAGTATGATTCAATGCTTTTGTCAGACTCTTCTCATTTGTCACAGAAAATAAAAAATGCCCAAATAGAGAGTGGCTGTTTTGTTTATGAGTATGGATGTCATATTCATTTAGAACGAATGCTTTCTTCAAGCCCGTGTACTTAGGCTGTGGCAGAGGCCCATTTATAAATGCCTAATTGTTCTCAGAGGGGATCACACACCTGAGCCTACCATCAATAAAGTTAATTGTAAGTTCACATCTCAAGATATTTTTTAAAGACTTCCATCAAAGAAAAATTTCATTGGATAAAGTTAAATAGTCAATGAAGACTTTATTCAAAACTATTGTAATAGGAGACAGAGATTGAACTCAACTCCCTTGAAACAAAAGGCAGAAGAGTTCCTAAGGGTTGTAAGCTGGTGGGAAATTAATGGAGGACATTAGGGGAGGGTTTGGTCAATGTGATTAGGCCATCTGTGTTTGCTAATAGACCCTTATCAAAGTTAAGCTCTTATCCTCCCACAAACCTTGGTAAATAGCATTACCAATGCTATCTTTCTTGATGATTGCATTTCAAAGGGATAGTTCCCAGGTCCTTGAAAAAGACAGCTCTGGGTATTACAATAAAACTGTCAGAAGGTTGGTAGAAGATTTACACCTCAAAAGCTCTGAGAATTTACAATTGCAGGCTTTCTGAAATAAATGTTTGAATCAAAGGGAGGTCAGGACCTTATAGTCAGAAAGGAACCTGTCTAAAATGTAGTGAAGCTGAGGGGAATTTTAAGGCTGTCTGAGTCACCACAAAATCATGGCTTTCTCAGAGAGTCTCTTTGCAGAGAATAGGTATACAAACTTCCCCACTCTGGGTCAGACTCTTTGTCTTTGCTCCATTATCTGCACCATAAAGAACAGGCGGCAAGAGAAAAAAAAAACAAAATCAAAAACAAAAAAAAAACCCTACAGCATAAGGATCTTACAACATCTCTATGAGTATCCCTTTCCTAAAGGGGGCTTGGTGTTTTCTTACACATAAGGAAAATAGATATTTGCCGCAAAGCAATTTTCTCTCATCTATCAATCTCATACACCCAAATAATCAAAATTACATTTACTATGTGCCTTCCATAATTTAGTTCTTGGCTTAGAATAACCCTCTTAAAATGTCCTGAAAATATATTAGTACATCCACTTTACATAGGAGGACAATGAGGTACAGATGCAGATGGTACCAATCATGGTCTGCATTACCAGACATTCTAATTCATTAATATGGTTTTGAGAAAACATATGTCTTATGCAGTAGAAATATTCCTTTATTTTTTCCACACTGGAACTAGTTTGATATCAATATATTCCTACTTACAAGAAGAGTTATTTGGACTAAAAAATACAAAAGGCACCCTGGTTAGTGTGGCTCAGTAGACCAAGTGCCAGCCTGTGAAACAAAGAGTCACTGGTTCAATTCCCAGTCAGGGCATATGCCTGGGTTGAGGACCTGGTCCCCAGAAGGAAGCACACGAGACAACCACTCATTGATGTTTCTCTCCCTTTCTTTCTCCCTCCCGTCCCCTCTCTCTAAAAATAAATAAATATAATCTAAAAAAATGGGGGAAACTTTTCCTGATCACTTTAAATATATATGTGTGTGTATATATATATATATATGTGTGTGTGTGTGTGTGTATGTGTATATACATATATGTGTGTGTGTATATATATATATATATATAGTAATATATCTGATCTCCATATTCTACTGATGGATAGATAGCCATAATTTGTTCTGTTAGAAGATATAGTTAAAATAGTCAAAAAGATAAATAGTCCAGAATAAATTAATAAAAAATTAGCAAATTTTATTAGTAAAAACTTTAAAACACCCATAAAAGACAGAAAAATAGATTTAAATAAGTGCAAAAACATTCCTTGTGTTTCAAGGTTGGGACATTTCAATATCATCAAAATGTTTAAGGCTCCTGTTGAGTTGGCGTGGTAAACTCACAGCACATATACACATGATGTATTACAGAATTGTACACCTGAAATCTAACAATTTTATTAACCAATACCACATCAATAAATTCAATTTTAAAATGCAGTGG